>NC_134355.1:678998752-679276858 GCF_048569485.1 Anomaloglossus baeobatrachus
GAAGAACCTCCAGATGTGTCTGTATAGAGAGCGGAGGGAAAAACCTCCCAGATGTGTCTGTATAGAGAGCGGAGGGAAAAACCTGCAGATGTCTGTATAGAGAGCGGAGGGAAAAACCTGCAGATGTGTCTGTATAGATAGTGGATGGAAACTTCTGGTTTTAACTGTATAAAGGAGATGTGGAGTCAGAGTTGGAATCAGTGAAATTGAGCAGTCGGAGGTTTTTCTTACCGACTCCTCAGCCCTGGTGTGGATGGTGATGTGGAGGAAGTCCCTGTGGAGGTATCATACAGTGCTTGTGGGACACTTTTGTTGGCATTATACATTATTGGAGAAATGAAAGGGGAATGAATGGACTTCATTAGGAGGAAAATTACTTTGTAAGGGCTGTAAAGTTGAGAGGTTCTTATATGACCCAGTTGAATATAAATTACATTTTTATTTTTTGGGGGAGGGGGTACCAATTAGAACGTCCGCTATGGGGTCCCGTGATTTCTATGTATGACTCTGTCCACCCTCTTAAAGGGGTTATCCGGCTTATTTCGCCTTTTTTTTTTTGTAATTACACTATTGGGCTACATTAGGGCAGGTAAGTAGACAGTAACTGCCTACCTGCCCTGCTGTCATGTGACCGCTACTGCCATGATTTTGCTGCTTCCTGTGATGTCACGACAACAAGTGCAGGAGCTTATGTTCTGCCTTGTCGACGGGCATCACAGCCGACGTCATGTAGCCGCCCTGCTGGGCAGGTACAGTGCGTGGTGTGCCCGCCCCCTTTCCACCGCACCCTCCCCACACTCCATCCTCTCCCCTTCCACTGCTGTGGGCCCGTGAGCTGGGGGGGGAGAGGCCTAGCAGCAGCTACCGTGCGGTCACCGCCAGCACCAGGCCTCCTGCTCAGGATTGCACGTTCAAATGTATCGGTATCACAGATGTTAATACATTTGAAAGCACAGATGACAGGCAGCACCTCGCTGCTTCTCATCACTGTCTCGCTGTCTGCTCTGACAGTTCAGGACAGCGGTGACATCACTACTGTGCTGATATGTCCCGAGCACAGACAGCGGGCGAACGACGAGCAGCAGCGGGGACCAAGGAGAGATAAGTGTGTATTCCCTACACGGTGGGGGTGCGGATGCTGAGCACCATGTGGGGGGTTGCGGGGGTGCAGAGCTCGATGTGTAGGGGGGGTGCAGAGCTCGATGTGTAGGGGGGGTGCAGAGCCCCATGTGTATGCAGCCTGCAGAGCCTGATGTGTGGGGGTGTGTAGAGCCCGATATGTGTGGGGGGGTGCAGAGCCCTGTGTGTATGCAGCCTGCAGAGCCCTGTGTGTGTGGGTGGGGGGTGCAGAGCCCCGTGTGGGGCTGTTATTTCCAATGCTAGAGTGATAACAGCTCAGTGCTGGGCCGAATACTGACAGCTAAGGCTATGTTCACGCTTCCGTTGTTTTGCATCCGTCGCAATCAGTTGTGTGACTGATGCAACGGATGCATTGCAGATAGTGGCACAACTGACGTGACTGATTCTGCAAAACAACGATCCGTGGGTTTTTTTTTTTTTTTTTACTGTTTAACCAGCTATTATGAATGATCAGCTGATCGCTCACAGAAGCTGGCCGCCGGGTGATCAGCTGATCGCTCACAGAAGGCGGCTGCCGGGAGATCAGCTGATCGCTCACAGAAGGCGGCTGCCGGGAGATCAGCTGATCGCTCACAGAAGGCGGATGCCGGGAGATCAGCTGATCGTTCGGCCTCCGAGAGAGACACATTGATTTGAATAAACACAAGAGATGAGCATGCGCAGTGAAATCAAAAGGATTCCGCTGCTCAAAAAACGTGACATGCTGCGTTCCTGCCGCCTGACGGTCAGTCGTTCCACAACTGATCAGTCGCGCGGCGGATGCAACGCAATGGCATCAGTCACAATCCGTCGCTCATACAAGTCTATGGGAAACAACGGAATCCGCCAAACGGATTGAGTTGTTTATCAGAGCGGTGGATTGTGACGGATACTAAATAGCGGAAATGTGAACATAGCCTAATGAGTGTGCAGAGGGTGGGAAGAGGGCGGGGCTGGACAGTGAGGCCGGGTGGGGCCAGCTCTGGCTGTGAGTTTCGGCATAGGAAGTTTTCATGTTTGGTTGAGCTGCAGGTAAATAACCTGTCTGCAGAGAATGAAGGGATTATTCAAGAGGAACAAAAGTTAGAAAACAAAAAAAAAATGTGTGGGTGATTTAGGCTACATGCGCACGCTGCAGTTTTTGCCGCGATTTTTGGTGCAGTTTTGTTGTCAGAACTTTCTGACCTCTGACTTCCCAGCAAAGTCTATGAGAAGTCAGATTTGTAATGTGCACCTTGCAGTTTAGTTGTCAGCGGGGGTTTTTTTGTCAAAAGTTTGTGACACAAAAGATGCAGCATGTTCATTCTTTCTTGCGTTTTTGTCACCCGTTGAAATCAATGAGGGCATCAAAAAGGCAAAGAAAAAATGCATGCTATCAAATTGGTGCGGTTGGCATGCATTTTGCATGCGTTTTACCTGCGTTTTTGTCAACAGAAACGCAGCTCACCAACTAAGTTCCAGAATGACAAAATCAATGCTGGAGTGAATTTGACATGTCGGTTTGCGCTCTCTCTTTCTCCCCAAGCAGTACATACTCACCGATCACGGCTGTCACACTGCTCCCCCACCTCTCATCTTCTTTCGGACCCGCTCATTAGCCTCATACATATTGACTCCTCCCCCGTCTGTGATTGGTTGCAGTCAGACGAGCCCCCATGCTGAGTGACAGCTGTCTGACTGCAACCAATCACAGCCGCGGTGGGCGTGTCTACATCGTACAGCACTGAAGAGAGTCGCTCTATCAACGGTGGAGAACTCAAACTGTGACAGCAAAAACCTGAGTGATGGCACCGCTGACACTCGGGTGGTTTGCTGTGACAGCTGGAGGACATCAGGCTTGATGTCATTGCTGCGACACCCGCCGTACTGCGGGAGCCGTAGCTGTGACATCAAGGATTCACCCTAGTTCATTCTGATCGTTGCGGCTCTGTCCACACTCACAGCTGGCAGCCATGCTGTATGACCGCTGGCTGTGACAGGACAGGGATGTAGCAGAGCTGGAAGCATCGTGGGACCTCGTGTGGATTTCTTCGGACCTCGAGGGGTGTTTTGGGGATTAATAAAGTGGTGAAAGGAAGGGGCTTTTTATTTTATTTCAAAAAAGGATTTTTTGGGCTGTTTTGATGTGATGTGGGGTGTTTCATAGATGCATAACATCACTAACCTAGGGCTTAGTGGCAGCTATGGTCTGCCATTAACCCCTTATTTCCCCAATAGCCACCGTACCAGGGCAACGGAAGAGCCGGATCCAGTGCCAGAATTCGTGCATCTTTTGGATATGCCACTTCTAGGGCGGCTGTGGGCTGCTATTGTTAGGCTGGAAAGGGCCAAATAATAATAGCCCTTTCCACCCTAATAATATCAGCCCCCAGTTATCTGCTGCACCTTGGCTGGTATTTGAAAAATGAGGGGATCCCAAGTAATTTTTTTTTAATTTTTATTTTTTTATTAATAAATCAAATAATTTAAAACAAATAGGGGGGGATCCCCTCTATTTTTCATAACTAGCCAAGGTACAGCAGACAGCTGAGGGTTGCAGCTGCTGCTGTTCCTGTACTGGATATGAAAAATGGGGGGGACCCCATGTTATTTTTTTACCCCCAGCCCCCCCCCCCCAACAATAAAAAAACAGCTAACCAAGCTGGCTATATTGTTATTTCTTTCTATGTATTCTGTTCTTTCTTAGTATCTAATCTATATGTTCTTATTATCTAGCTATCATGTATTCTAGCTATCTATCCGTTGTCCTTTCCTATCATATTTCGTTTCTCCTTCAAAAAACGCACTAAAAACGCACCTACATTGCAAGCGTTTTTGGGACATTTCCAGGCTCACTCTGACAAGGTGCAGTTTTGGTTGCAGTTTGGGTGCAGAAAAAAACTGCATCGTGCGCAATGTAGCCTTATATGACAATACAGCACAGAATAGCTTACAAAACATTTTTGCGCTTATGTCGGACAACTCCTTTAAAGGAAAAAAAATTGAATAAAACTAATGTACCTCAAAAAGAAAGCTTTAAAAAAAACAACATTGTTGACTAGACCAATTCTCAAATGACGGAAAAATAAGCATGAGGGCGTCGAAATTGTGAAGACAAAACAATGAAGGAAATCCCAATGTCATAATGTAGCACACTAAGTGGCTCCTGCCACGCCTGCTTCTATCCCTGCTGAACTGACTCTGGGGCAGCACGGGGGATATAGGAGGCGTAGAGGCCATGCATCGATTGTTCACAGGGGCCACACGGCTCTGGTAGCAGAAGCACCAATCTAGAACCTTCCACATGACTTTTCTTTCTGTCCGTGACTTTTACATTATTTATTTTACAGCTTTGAAATTCAGGGAAAAAATATGCAGAACGCTGCAGACACAATGGAAAAAGGAGAAATGGATGTGCGGAGTGATGAACGGAGTAGAGACCTTTCCACAGGTAACCCTCCTCAGTGAAGAGTCACCATTAAATAACAAAGAGAACAGTCACATTCCCAGCTGCAAGGAGAAAATAAAGTTACATTTTCCCTGCTGCCGCTCGTATACAGTCACCGATGCAGTGCGGGAAACAGTAACACTTACCGCTCACAGGCTGTCAGCCAAGGAACAAGAGGGTTGATTACTGTGCACCCATTATGTAGTGAGTGGTGACTGTTGCAGTCACCAGCACAGTAGGAGAGGCTGAAAGTGAGCAGCTGCTGGGAGAATGTAACTGCATTTTCTCCTTGCAGGCACTGTGTCACAATCTCTACCCTGTCTTGGGCGCAGTGAGTGACAATTTTGCCTCTCTATGGAATCAGGGCTGTGCCAAGCTGTTAGTTTGTTGAGCAACAGCTCAACTGTCCAATCTGAAACTGGGAGTTGTTTGGTTTCTTCAGGGGTTCCCTGTTCTGAGTGATCGATCAGTTAATCAGCTGAGTAGTTAGTCCCAAAACCAGGGTATCACGGAGGTGTCGGGGTAACTGGAGAATGGACCAGCCGAAATAGGCCCTCAGACTAGGGTCTTTGTGCTGTCCCTTATCCCAGGAGTAGGCTTGATGGTATCCAGGTCTGGACTGCCAGCGTAACACTAACTCCTGTCCAAACCCTGATCTAACGCCCCCCTCCCCCCACCGGGAGTGGAGATGCAAACCCCACAAAGGATCGCCACAAAGACTGGAATCACAGGAGCAGAAATTGAAGGTATCATCTGCAGTAACAAGTAATATCTCAAACCTTAAATGGGGAGAAGACAGCTGAATGGAAAAAAGTGTAAAACACTCAGCTGAAGCTGAGTAACTAATTTCAGGTTGCTTCTGAACAGAGTCCGACGTCACAGCGGCTCCCTGTGAATGTGGGGCTTGGTTATCTCTGCTCTGATCTATAGCTGCCAGACTTTGGACCTCCTCTGACAATCCATTTGCCCATATCCGCTATCCTCCTGATATTCTGACCCCAGATCTGACTCACGGAACGTTTAACAACCCTGCCTCACGGCTTGTCCATGCAGTGACTAGCGTCGCACACTGTTCTAATAAACCAGATAGATATAATTTAAATGCTGGGTACTCAGATTACCACTATATCTGCAGGTAAATAGTTTTTGTAGCTGCCAGGTTTTCTTTAACCCCTTCTCAATATCTAAAGTATTATTACATCCTATTGCTTCTTGCGGGCTCGGAAGCTGAGTCTCCATTATTGCCAGCAGAAGATGTCTGAGTTATTCAGTGGAGGTAAGCTTCACCCACTGCTGTTAACGTTTTGATCTTTGACAGCAGCATTCGCAGCTCGCAGCTGATGGGGTACAATGTTCCACATATCCAACACCCCCATCAGCATTTATCATTGGGTGCATATGGGTCGCCATAATAGCTGGGGGTCTGCTAAAGACCCTTTGCCCTATATAAGGGTACTCCTATGATCTCCACACCTAGATACCTTCCTTCAGTGGTGTAGATTTAAAAATTAGATAATTTGTGGGGTGTTCACTGTTTAGGCACATCAAGGGCTTTACAAACGTGACATGGCATCCTCTAGTTCAGCTAATTTTGTTCTCCAATAGTCAAATGGTGCGCCTTCCCTTCCGAGCCCTGGGGTATTGGCGTACACATGAGAAATTGCACAACAGAATTATATGGTCCATTTTCTCTTCTTACCCTTGGGAAAATGAAAATTTGTGGTTAAAGCAACACTTTTGTGGGAAAAATTAAAACGTTTTTTTTTTTCCTTCCACATTGCTTTAATTTCTGTGCCGCATCTCAAGTGTACTTTGGCATTGCATTACTGCTGTAGGAATAGTAAAAAAAAATAATAAATACATAGCTAATGTGAAAAATGAGTAAAAAGACATAGGCATTGCATTACTGCTTTAGAGATATTTGCAAAGAGAGCTTCTTAGCTTATGTCTTGGCCAATTCATGTGAGCCCGATCACCTCGACAAGGTGATATTATATTGGGAACCTAACCTTAAATGCCTCTATGTGTGATTAAAAATCTGCATGTCTGCTTCCTGGCTAAATAAGATGGTGGACACACCCTGGCTATAGGGCAGAGTGCTTGGTCAGGTGCTTGTCAAGGTTATCGGGCCCACATGGATTGGTCAATACATAAACTAATCTCACTTTGTAAATATCTCTAAAGCAGTAATGCAATGCCTATGTCGTTTTACTAATTTTTCTCATTACCTATGTATTAATCCCTTTTTTATAATATTTCTACAGCAGTAATGCAATGCCAAAGTATCCTTATATTATTGAGTGCCACTGGATATGCTTTTGTAGATATGTTTTATTGAATGTCATTTTGAGCACTTCGAAGGGCGCAGTTTTTAAAATGATGTTGTTTTGGGTATTTTCTGTCACATAGGCCTTTTAAAGTAGAGCACTACACACTTTGGAATTTATATGGATTTATGTGTGCCTGTGTATGTTTGAGGTTATATTATTAAAAGCTTATAACTTAAATTTTATTTATGGCAGATGACCGTACCAGGAGTTCCACACAGAATGCTAAGGGAAGTGAAAGTAACAAAGAAGCGAAGCCATATTCATGTTTAGAATGTGGGAAATGTTTTGCTCGGAAATCACATCTTATTACACATGAAATAATTCACACAGGAGAGAAGCCATATTCATGTTCAAAATGTGAGAAATGTTTTGCTTGGAAATCAGATCTTGTTAAACATGAGAGAATTCACACAGGAGAGAAGCCATATTCATGTTTAGAATGTGGGAAATGTTTTGCTCGGAAATCACATCTTATTACACATGAAATAATTCACACAGGAGTGAAGCCATATTCATGTTCAGAATGTGGGAAATGTTTTGCTCAGAAATCAGATCTTGTTAAACATGAGAGAATTCACACAGGAGTAAAGCCATATTCATGTTCAGAATGTGAGAAATGTTTTGCTCAGAAATCAGATCTCATTACACATGAGAGAATTCACACAGGAGTGAAGCCATATTCATGTTCAGAATGTGGGAAATGTTTTGCTTCGAAATCAGATCTTGTTAAACATTTGAGAATTCACACAGGAGAGAAGCAATATTCATGTTCAAAATGTGTGAAATGTTTTGCTCAGAAATCAGATCTTGTTAAACATGAGAGAATTCACACAGGATTGAAGCCATAGTCATGAATAGAATGTCTGTTTTAGTAAATATTAATAGACTTTTACGATCTGATAATAAAGAGTTAATTTTATGTCATTATGGTTGTGTACTTTTTATAATGGATCATTTATAAATTATTCATCTTTTTACACTTTTTTTTTTTTTTAAATTTTTGATGGGGAGACATTTTTTTATAACCAAGTTGTACGCTTTATTCATTCATTTGTGTAATGCTTGAATGAGAGCAGAATTCATTTTGTTAAATATACACTCCATTTTGTCTTTGTGTAAAGCCCCCGTCACAGTTGACGTACCAGAGTTCCCGAAAATGATGTGACCTGATAAGGATCGCTGGGAGGTCACTGGTGAGATGTCACACAGTCAGACCTTACCAACGATGCAGTAAGGATGAGCGACCTGTATAGGAGGTCATTGTTTTTTTTATGGGGAGATAAGGTATGCACACCAGTGACTATGGAAGGGGAATACATGGAATAGCAGAAACTGCTGTGTGAATACTGACATGAAAAATTCAATAGCTATTTGTAAGAATGAAATGTGAAAAATGGAACCTGCATTACTGCCATGAATATATGAATAAAGAGAAATTTAGCTACTGAATTGATCAATGCAATAGAGCCCCAACACTACGCCAAAGTATTTCTCTACGTTGGGGTCCCTAGCTTGTGTGTGTCCTCTCATGCAGTTAAAAAAACTTACCGTGTATGGGAGGCTGAGACCCAGGCTATATATACGATGTGGATTGGCAATAGGTGTGTATGGGGAGGGTTCACAAACGAAAAACTACTAACATTAAGGAATAACGTTTGGAACTCCATTCTATGTCTGAACTGGGTGCAAAAAACCTAAAAAACATCACTATGGGGAGATAAGGTATGCACACCAGTGACTATGGAAGGGGAATACATGGAATAGCAGAAACTGCTGTGTGAATACACACAAGCTAGGGACCCCAACGTAGAGAAATACTTTGGCGTAGTGTTGGGGCTCTATTGCATTGATCAATTCAGTAGCTAAATTTCTCTTTATTCATATATTCATGGCAGTAATGCAGGTTCCATTTTTCACATTTCATTCTTACAAATAGCTATTGAATTTTTCATGTCAGTATTCACACAGCAGTTTCTGCTATTCCATGTATTCCCCTTCCATAGTCACTGGTGTGCATACCTTATCTCCCCATAGTGATGTTTTTTAGGTTTTTTGCACCCAGTTCAGACATAGAATGGAGTTCCAAACGTTATTCCTTAATGTTAGTAGTTTTTCGTTTGTGAACCCTCCCCATACACACCTATTGCCAATCCACATCGTATATATAGCCTGGGTCTCAGCCTCCCATACACGGTAAGTTTTTTTAACTGCATGAGAGGACACACACAAGCTAGGGACCCCAACGTAGAGAAATACTTTGGCGTAGTGTTGAGGCTCTATTGCATTGATCAATTCAGTAGCTAAATTTCTCTTTATTCATATATTCATGGCAGTAATGCAGGTTCCATTTTTCACATTTCATTCTTACAAATAGCTATTGAATTTTTCATGTCAGTATTCACACAGCAGTTTCTGCTATTCCATGTATTCCCCTTCCATAGTCACTGGTGTGCATACCTTATCTCCCCATAGTGATGTTTTTTAGGTTTTTTGCACCCAGTTCAGACATAGAATGGAGTTCCAAACGTTATTCCAAATTGTTTTTTTTATAACTGAATGTTTTATTAAGTTTTTAGAACAGATACAAAAAAAAAATACATGGATGCATGGATATGTCTCACAAGCTTGTTAATAACTGTAAACCAGAAATCAGTATCCATATTATCCACTAATACACTGAAAACAGGGAATATGACAAGACAAACAATACAATACTAGACAGGGAAACATAAGGGAGGGGGGATGGATTTGGGAGGGTGAGCATATCAGGCTTCCATCAAGGCCGTACTTCACTGTTATTCTTTGTTGGCCCAATAAGTATCCCAAAGTGACCAAACACTCTCAAAAAGATCTACTGTGTTATTTGACAGGGCAGATAAATACTCCATCCTTCTCACATCTTGGATCCGAGATTGGAGATCTGTAAGTGAGGGTGGATGGGCCAACCTCCAGTTACGGGCAATTAGACATCTAGCTGCTGTGGTCTTGTGTAATAGTAACCGCTTCACTCTTTTCACCAGCTGAGCAAGTGGTATATTTAATAAATAGAATTTAGGATCCAGGGGAATCCGAAGGTTAGTTACTTTATAAATAAGAGATTGCACCAACCTCCAGAAACACTGGATATTGGGGCATACCCAGAATATGTGCGGTATGTCTCCTCCTGTGGCTCCACACCTCCAACAATTGTCAGGTATAGCTGGGTTTAGTTTATGTAGTAGTGATGGGGTGTGATACCAATACATAAGTAATTTATACTGATTTTCCTTATAGACATAGCATGAAGATGTCTTAGAGGCTGTATCCCAGATCCGCTTCCACATACACAAGGGAATGGACTCACCAAGGAAATCTTCCCATTTCCTCATATATGTATGCTTTGGCTTGTCTTCTGGGCACGGAGCCATTAAAATACGATATATATCGGAGATGAGGCCTTTAGTAGAGGCCCCAGCTCTGCACAATCTCTCAAAAAGTGTAGGGATAGAGACTTCTAATGAGGTAAAAAGGGAATGCATCAAGTGTCTAACTTGTAAATACCGATATTGGGAATTGCCTGGGAGATTAAATTTAGCAGCTATGGTGGCGTATGGGAGAAGGACTCTGGAGTGTGCGTCTACTATGTCAGCAAAGCAAAAGAGTTTCCTGTCAAACCACGTTTTAGTCGCTGTACCCTGCATACCGTCCGGCATTCTGGGATTAAAAAGAAAAGAAGTCAATGGAGAGTGTTCAGATTTAAGTGGAAACTTCTTGACACAACAGTCCCATATCCTCTTCGTAAAGGCTATAGGGCCCAGGGTATGTGGATCAGGCTTATTAGATGAGGTGCCCCAAAGGTAGGAGTTAGAGAAGTTATGGCTAGCCCCAATACACCCTATTTCCATCCATCTAGAGAAGGCACTGCGATTAGACCATGCAGGGATGTGACGTAAGTGTGCTGCCCAATAGTACTTAGTAATATCAGGGACCCCCAGGCCTCCTCTCAGTTTACTGTCAAATAATGTTGTTTTCTTGAGTCTATGTCTCTTATGGGCCCAAACAAATTGAAGTATACTAGACTGAATTTTGCGCAATTCTTTGTATGGTACACACACCGGAAGGCTCTCAAACAGGTAAAGGAGCTTTGGCAGAACAGACATTTTGACTGCAGAGATTCTTCCAAACAGAGACAATGGGAGCTTGTTCCAATTGAGCAGGAGGCTTTTTATCTCAGTAAATAAACTAGGATAGTTCTGCTGATACAAAAGCTTATACTTAGATGTTAATTGTATCCCAAGGTATGTCAAGGATATGTTTTTCCATTTATAGTTGTAGTTTCCCTGTAAGGAGGAGACCCACACCTGTGGAATATTAAGAGGCAGAGCTTCCGTTTTGTTCTGATTGACCTTATACCCTGACAACCTTCCAAATTGTAGTAACAAGGAATGCAAATTCGGGAGGGTGATATGTGGTTGGGACAAGATCAATAGGACATCATCCACATATAGAGATAGCTTAAACTCCTTATCTCGTACCATTACTCCATGTATATTAGGGTCATTGCGAATAGCAGCAGCCAATGGTTCAATGCACATGACAAAGAGAAGGGGGGACAAAGGGCATCCCTGACGAGTGCCGTTGTGTATTTGAAAGGGTTGAGATGTGGCATAAGGAAGCTTGACCGAAGCTGAGGGGCATGAATATACTTTTCAGGGCAGTAATAAATGGACCTGAAATTCCAAATTGATGCAATGTTTCGAACATGAATGGCCACCCCAGACGGTCAAACGCCTTCTCCGCATCCAAACTAAGAAGGAGTGCTTCATTCTCTGTCTTATTAACAACCTCTACTAAGTCAATGATCTTCCTAGTATTGTCCCCTCCCTGTCTACATGGGACAAAACCCACCTGGTCTTTATGTATTAGGTGAGGAAGTAGAACTGAAAGGCGTAGAGCTAGTAGTTTAGTGAAGATTTTCAAATCAGCATTAAGGAGTGCTATGGGCCTATAGTTGGCACATTCCATAGCATCCTTCCCAGGTTTGGGTATAAGCGTAATATATGAATGTAACATACTTGTGGGTATAGGGGAGCCCGTGAGGAAGCTATTAAATAATTTAACTAAATAGGGGGTAAGTCGATCCGCAAATGCCTTGTAGTAGAAGTATGTCAGGCCGTCTGGACCCGGTGATTTTCCATTAGGAAGTAATTTAAGCACCTCTCCTACCTCTTCACACGTGATTTCTTTATTCAGTGTGTTTACAGCATTCTTAGTAAGGGTAGGCAGCTTACACTGCTCAAGAAAGGAGTGGATTAGCTCCCTCTGTTTTCCTGGGTCTGTAGGAAGGGTGCTGGGCAAAGAATACAATCTTGACAAATAATCCTGAAAAATCTTTGCAACTTTAGTGGGGTCATATAACGTATTCCCTCCCGAATCTCTCAAGGCATAAACGGATGAGTTCCCCCTCTCCTCCCTAAGTTGGCGGGCTAAAAGAGAGTGAGATTTATTTCCTTTGTCATAGTATTTATGCCTGCTATAGAGTAGTAATTTTTCTGTTATATTGACCTCTAGGTCCTTCAGTTGGGCACGAGTCTTTACTATACCTCTAAGGGTACGTATTGATGGGTTAAGGGTCATCCTATTTTCTAAGTCTCTGAGACTTTTAAGGAGCTGATCTCTCTGATATAGTCTATCTTTTTTGATGCAGGAGCTTAAAGCTATGCATTGCCCTCTAAAGACGGCCTTATGGGCTTCCCAGATAGTAGAAAAATTGGGCACTGACCCCTCATTGTTCTCAAAGTATTCCATCAATCCTGCTTCCAGTTTGTCTCTGTAGGAAGTTCTCTTGAGGAGGGACTCATTGAGCCTCCAGTGGCAGACTCTTGTACGTTGGGTTGTCTGATCTAGGGTGAGAGTCATTGGCGCGTGGTCTGACCACGTTATTGCACCAATATCCACTTTGCTCGTCCATCTAAGGGTCTGAATGTTGCCAAAGAAGAAATCTATCCTGGTGTGTGTACCATGAGGGGGAGAGTAGAAGGTAAAGGTTTTTTCTGAGGGATGTTTAACTCGCCACAAATCAAATAAGGCAAACCTGCGGATCAGTCTTCGAAAGGCAGCTGTCAATTTACGTTGAGACGGGCTCGACAATTGATTGTTAATGGTCAACCTGTCTAAAGAGTCAGAGAAAATAGTGTTAAAATCTCCACCCACTATCCACACTGAGGGGGGAAGGCGTGTTAATTTGAGGAATACCCGGTTCAAAAAAAGGATCTGGGAGGTGTTAGGGGCATAAATGTTACACAAAAGGATTAGAACTTCCTTATATGTCCCTTGTAGGATAAGGTATCTACCCTGTGGGTCTGCCAGGGAGGTAGTAACTTGAATGGGACAGGTCCTTGATATCAAGATCGCCACACCGGCTTTTTTCCTTTCCTGAGAGGCTAAAAAAATCGTAGGGTAAAGGTGTTTGGCGAAATTGCAGTTCCCGTTGAGATTCAAGTGCGTTTCCTGAAAGAAAACCACATCAGCTCGCTGGGTCCGCATCTCACCTAATGCCATTCGCCTCTTAATGTTTGAGTTTAAACCCTTAACATTTAGTGTTAAAATTTTAACCATATTTTAAGTTATAGTGGTATAAAGCAAAATTAGCATTACATACACAGGCTAACCGGGTATTGCCCATCTCAAACTTGCCTGACGGCCCATGATGGATGGCTCTCAATGGGGTACAAAAGATTCCCTCACCACAATCAGGGTAAACACATAAGGAATGGTAAAAGACAATGACAAAACACATAACATATAAAGCATAACATTTACATGTCATAAATGTTACCGGTGAGGAGTGAAGCCACAGGCAAAAGCCTTCACCTCCGCTTCCGTCCTCCCCGGTCAGGGTCAAAGAAGAAAAAATTGGCATAATTTAAAACTTTACCAATATCTAAACCCTAACCTCCTATACCAACTCTTCCGTAGGAGGAACCAGGGTAACTCTAACCCTTAAAAGGGAGTTTGTGGCTATGGACACACTGCTATCACAGTCAGTGTCTAAAGCTAGATTCTAAACATCTAAGAGAGGGGAGCATTCGGTTCTCACCGCCCTAGTAGCAAACCAATGCAAATGATATGAGGAATCGTAACCAGATATATCAATATCAGAAAAGAAAAAAGAAAGTGAACAACTAGTTATGAAAGAAAAGACCAACCAAAGTCCTTATAATAAATCGGGGAGGGCAAGAAGCTACCCCCCAAGGGGGGGACTACAGCCTGAAACCAGAGACTCAAACTCAAGGCTCCTGTTCCTAGAAGAAAGAAAAAATAAAATTGTCGTCTCAGGTCGGAGCCGGTCGTGCCTTAGGCCGTGATGAGGGAGAACCCCCTTAGAGTCCACTTGTTGCCAGATCGGACGGGGTGGATTGGATGGCATCTCTAATTCCCAGTCTACCAGGGAGGGCGAAGGGATTCCCAGGTCAGTGCAGAAGGCTGGGAGGTCCTGAGTAGAGCGTAGCACAGCCGTACGACCATCTTTTGAGGCTATGAGGGCAAACGGGAACCCCCAGCGGTATCGGATGCCCTTATCTTTTAGGGATGCAAGTAGTGGCTGCAGATGTCTCCTTTTCTGTAAGGTGATCCAAGATAGATCAGGGAATAATTGGATCCGAGTCCCTTTATATTCAATTCCCTCCGAAGTGCGGGCTTTGGCCATGATAGACTCTTTTAGTTGGAAGTCATGGACACAGCAAATAATGTCACGACAGTAATTTCAAGGCCCCCTGGGGCGTAATGCTCTATGTGCTCTGTCCAATTTTATCCTTTGAGTTGTAGGGCGCTCCAGTACAGTGTTGAATATGGTTTCAAGTATGGCATGGACGTCTTCATTACCTGTAGCCTCAGGGACGCCTCTCACTCGGATATTATTACGGCGCCCTCTGTTGTCTAGGTCCTCCAGATGTTTGTTAGTTTCACTCAGAGCCTGAGCATAAGAGGTCACGTTCTTTTGTAATTTGATGATGTACTGTCTAGTGGTATCGTGATCCCTTTCCACCGAGTCCACTCTATCTGCTAGTAGCCCAACATCTTGGCGGATTGAGTTAATCTCTGACTTACAGGTTTCTTTTACTTCCGAGATCAGGGATCTGAAGTCTTCCTTGGTAGGAAGGAGATCCAGATACTTTTTTAATTTTCTGTGGTCAAAATGGTGTTCCATATCTCCCGGCTCAGATTCTGATGGGGAGTCGCGTGACCCTCCTCCGTCTTCCTGTTGAGACACCAAAGCAGACAGCGAAGGCGTAGAGTCTAGGTCCATATCCACGGAACCCGACCGCGTAGTTTTATTTTTCGCTTTGCTTTTATGGGTTGATTGTTGTCGTGACTTTGGTGGCATGGGGTCACTCACAGCACAGTCTCTTTTAGTAAGAAACTTGTCTAGAGGGGTCACAAACGACTGCCCCCCTTTCAATCTATATGACCATCTTGGACCTCTTCTCCTCCTCACCCCAGCCAGATCGTCACCTGGTCTGTACAATATATTATGTCGCCTTTCAATATTGTTTATAGATGTAAGACCGTTAAAGTTATAGTTGTTCACTTATGTCCTCTATCTGGGCGGTAAGACAAGCCCCCCTCTACTCAGACATTATACAGGGGTGTACATCTCTTTCATGGCTCCGTTCCGTGAAAATCTCTTTGCAGCAAGCTATTATTCCAATGTCCACAAGATGGCAGCAGAGTACAGTGCACAAAGTGAGGGATTTTTCTATATAGAGAAAAGACAGGCTCTGAAAAGACAATTCTGCAGCACTGCCCCGAATTTTCTTCCTTCTCCCTTCTTTACTTATATTATGGAAGAGGGAACCGTAGCACCCCTCTCCCTGTACTGCCACAGGATCAGACTTGAGTCAAGGGTTAACTCTTCAGATGTTATAAGGGTACTGGATGTTATCAGATCTCAGGGCTTACTTTCTTCTCTGGAGGTCTTAGCTTTCCCTCTTCTCCCTCCCCTCCAGGGAAACCAGCCTCAGACTCCTCCACACCCGTGTGCAGCCCCTGTGCTTCTTATCAGAGCAATGCGACTCGTGCTGCGGGGGTGAGGGTTAATTTACAGCCCTAGTGGGTAATGGTGCTCTAGTGCGTGGCACTGGCTTTAGAGCCAGGGGGTGTATGCGTCCTAGGACCAGCCAGTTACCCGGCTGGTTGTCTCCCCTATGCACGGGGGATTTCCACTCACCAGCCTCCTCTCTCTTGCCGTTCGCCTGTCACTTCACTGCCTGCCTCCAGCCGGCTCTCTCTCAGGCCCGACAGTCACCAGGCGGCTCCCCCTCACTGTGTCCGGCTCGTGCTCCACTCCGCTCCAGCGTCTCTCCCTCCTCCAGGCC
Source organism: Anomaloglossus baeobatrachus (assembly GCF_048569485.1). NCBI lineage: Eukaryota > Metazoa > Chordata > Amphibia > Anura > Aromobatidae > Anomaloglossus > Anomaloglossus baeobatrachus. The sequence continues at coordinate 679,014,985 of NC_134355.1, forward strand.
GGGTAAGTGTCTGCTTCTCCTCCGCTTTGGGACTTCTGGGTATCCCTTCCTCCCTTGTGTTCTTCCCGGATTTTCAAGCCTCTGCTCCCTCTTCACCCGTCGGCTCTCCTTCCTCTGGGCGGTTTTCACCGCGCTCCTGGTCTCAGCGTCTGCAGCGTGGTCCCAGGCCTCCCTTGAGAATGATGTCTGCTGGGATTCAGGTAGGGTCCTGTCCCACAATACTCGTCTCCTGGGGTCCGCTGGCTCTCAGGGACGGTATATGGAGGCTTCAGATGGATCTAAGTCGGGCAGGGGCTCAGATGTCTCTGGATGTCTCAGAGCTCTGTCAGATACGTCCTCCTGCATCGGCGGCCATTTTGGACTCCCGGAGGTCATTGTTAAGTGTCAAACACCGCCCAGCAGGACATCACCTTTGAAGAAAATGGTCCGGACCCTTCGGCAAAGATTAGCGATCTCACAGCAGGGGCCTGATCGCTGGTAGGTGTCACACATAACGAGATCGTTGGCAAGATTGTTACTGCGTCACAGAAACAGTGACGCAGCAACGATCTCGTTAGTGATCTCGTGTGTGATGGGACCTTAAGGCCCAGTCACACTAAACAACATCGCTAGCAACATCGCTGCTAACGAACAACTTTTGTGACGTAGCAGCGATGTTGCTAGCGATGTTGTTGTGTGTGACATCCAGCAACAACCTGGCCCCTGCTGTGAGGTCGTTGGTTGTTGCTGAATGTCCTGGGCCATTTTTTAGTTGTTGCTCTCCCGCTGTGAAGCACACATCGCTGTGTGTGACAGCGACAGAGCAACAACTAAATGTGCAGGCAGCAGGAGCCGGCTTCTGCGGACTCTGGTAACCACAGTAAACATCGGGTAACCAAGAAGCCCTTACCTTGGTTACCCGATATTTAACCTTCGTTACCAGCCTCCGTCGCTCTCAGCTGTCAGTGCCGGCTCCTGCTCTGTGCACATGTAGCTGCAGTACACATCGGGTAATTAACCCCATGTGTACTGTAGCTAGGAGAGCAGGGAGCCAGCGCTAAGCAGTGTGCGCGGCTCCCTGCTCTCTGCACATGTAGCTGCAGTACACATTGGGTAATTAACCCCATGTGTACTGTAGCTAGGAGAGCAGGGAGCCAGCGTTAAGCGGTGTGCGCTGGTAACAAAGGTAAATATCGGGTTGGTTACCCGATATTTACCTTAGTTACCAAGCGCAGTATCGCTTCCACGCAGAGCTGGGGGCTGGGGGCTGGTCACTGGTTGCTGGTGAGCTCACCAGCAACTCGTGTAGCCACGCTCCAGCGATCCCTGCCAGGTCAGGTTGCTGATGGGATCGCTGGAGCGTCGCAGTGTGACATCTCACCAGCAACCTCCTAGCAACTTACCAGCGATCCCTATCGGGTTGTATCGTTGTTGGGATCGCTGGTAAGTTGTTTAGTGTGACTGGGCCTTTAAGCTGGGGTCACACATAGCGACAGCGACAACGACATCGCTGTTACGTCACCATTTTCTGTGACGTAACAGCGACCTTGTAAGTCGCTGTTATGATCGCTGCTTAGCTGTCAAACACAGCGACGCAGCAGCGATCATAATATCGCTACATGTGCAGAGAGCAGGGAGCCGCGCACACTGCTTAGCGCTGGCTCCTTGCTCTCCTAGCTACAGTATACATAGGGTTAATTACACGATGTGTACTGCAGCTACATGTCACAGTGCAGGGAGTCGCGCACACTGCTTAGCGCTGGCTCCTTGCTCTCCTAGCTACAGTACACATAGGGTTAATTACCCGATGCGTACTGCAGCTACATGTGCACAGAGCAGGAGCCGGCACTAGCAGCAAGAGCGGCGGAGGCTGGTAATGAAGGTAAATATCGGGTAACCAGGGAAAGGTCTTCCCTTGGTTACCCGATCTTTACAGTGGTTACAGCTTTCCGCAGCTGCCAGATGCCGGCTCCTGCTCCCTGCTCGCTTCATTTCGTCGCTCTCTCGCTGTCACACACAGCGATGTGTGCTTCACAGCGGGAGAGCGACGACGAAAAAATGAAGCAGGACATTCAGCAACGAGCAACGACCTCACAGCAGGGGCCAGCTCGTTGCTGGATGTCACACAGCGTCGCTGCAACGTCACAGAAAATGGTGACGTAGCAGCGACGTCGTTGTCGTCGTCGCTGTGTGTGACACCACCTTAAGAGTCTGTACTGTGTCTCCCCTGGTGCAATGCAGCAGAGACCTCCTGTTTACGTTAGATAAGGACTTGTATAGTTTCAGTTTCTTTGTTAAAAGTGAAGTTCAGGAATGTGAAACTAAAAAGTTTATAGTCTTATATAAATGAGTGATGATGATGTAATTTTTTATTTGTTTGAGACAAAGGGAGAGCTACTTCTGATACTTTATTGTCTCAGAGGGGTGTCTCCTATACATACATACATACATACATACATACATACATACATGATCTTTATAATTTAATTTAATTAGGACCACACACACACAAAATCTCATATGTCCCATGCTGATTGGCAACAATAAAATCTGGTGCCTGAACAGTGACCCACTATTCCTCAGAACCGCTGATCCAACCACCTTGCCTTCCTCAGAAAGGCAACTCAAGCTGTATCAAAAGGTAAGAAGCTTATTCTTACAATATTCGAATTTGATAATGTATAAAGAGAAAACACAGGAGCAATTGCGTATTTAAAAATTTAAGAAAATTACTTTTATTACAAAATAAACAACATTAAAAAGACATACATAAACACATAAAATGGAAGTGTGACAGTGTACAAAACACACATAGATGACTCCCTGCTGCATGCTGGGTCTAGTCAACATTACACAACCATCAAAGCCATTCCAGTTGGTCAGTTCATGAGAACGAAGCGGATCTGTTCCACCCCACAAAAATTTGAACATCAGGCAGAGATATTGAGAAAGAGATTCCAGTCACGAGGGTACAGTAACAGAGCCATCAAAGAAGGCTACAACAGGGCAAAGAACTCTACCAGAGAAAGCAGACTCCAGTCTTCAAAACGAACTTCCAAAGATAATGACCATATTAGATTCATTACGATCTTCAACTCACAAAGTGAGGAAATTGAGAAAATCTTACAGCGTCACTGGTCAGTTCTCCAAACTGAATGAACTTTGAAGAACTACCTATTGGATTACCCCCAGATGTCTTATAAGAGAAACAAAAATCTGAACGATTTGTTGGTTAGAAGCCACTATGTGGCAACTACCAACAAACCATTTGGCACGGGCCCACCAATCAGGGGGTTTTATCCCTGTGGTAGATGCAAGGCATGTGCCAATATGAGTAGAATGAAAACGTTTAAGTCTTCTGGGGGTGATAAAGAATTTACAATTCGACAGTATATCACCTGCTCCACTACGCAGGTTATATACTACGCGGTTTGCGGATGCAACCTGATTTATATCGGGTTGACATCTCGCCAACTGCGAGTCCGGACGAGAGAACATGTCCGTGACATTCTTGTGGCAAAAACTGTTACCAATTTGGAGAATTTAAAAACAATCCCACGACATTTCAAACTTAAACATGGATGTGATCCCCGCACCTTTAAGGTGAGGGGTATTGAACAAATGTCAGTAGGAATTCGTGGTGGTAACATATATATAAAAAACTGCTGCAGCAGGAATGTAAATAGATCACCCTGCTGCAAACGGAATCGCCTATAGGGCTAAACGAAACTAACTCATTTGCATTTTTTCTGTGAATTAGTCAATGTTCCACCTTAGGCTGGAATCACACTTGCGCGTGTAAAATCGGTCCGATTCTCATGCCAGAAAGTCGGACGACTTTAGTTCACTTTTCATCTGTGTGCTGTCAGTGTGCAATCAGTTTTTACCCTCAGCAGCTGCTACTCATGTACTGTTATGTACAGGAGCATTTACATTATTCTCTGCTACTTGCTAGAAATCTATTGTGAAAAACGCATGTCACTAGGATGGTCCGTATGCACCCATAGACTTGCATTGGAGAAACTCCTGCGAGAAACTCACCAAAACGCAGCATGCTGTGATTTTTTTCTCAGTCCGATTTGGACTGAGAAAAAAATAGCAGATGGGAGCTGCCTCATTGTTTAACATGGGTCCGAGTGCAATGCGAGAATTTCTAGCATTGCACTCGTGCGTGTTAATCGCGAGTGAGAAGCCGGCCTAAGTCTTAAAATAGATCTTAAAATTGGCCCTCTAGGTCTGGTTTTGGATTTCTGCGCAGCATCTATGATACTTATTAGTACTACTAGAAGGTGGCCCGATTCTACGCATCGGGTATTCTAGAATTTACGTATTGTGTAGTTAATGTATGATTTTTGTTATATATATATATATATATATATATATATATATATATATATATAGATGTTGTGTGTAGTTACCAAGTGTTTGTGTAGGGCGCTGTACATGTTCTGGGTGTTGTCTGGGTGTGGCGGGGGGTGAGAGCGGTGTTGTTTGTGTGTTGCGTTGTGTGTGTTGCGTTGTTTGTGGACCGTGTGTGTAGCGTTGTGTGTGTGTGTTGCACGGTTTGTGTGGGTGTGGGGTGTGGTGTGTTTTGGTGGGAGGTATGTTTTGTGCAATGTGTGTGTTGTGCGGTATGTGCGTATATTTGTGTGTGCTGCGGTGTTTGTGTGTTGGGTGTTGTGTGTGTGTGGGTGTCTGTGTAGGGCGGTGTTTGTGGTTCCCAGTGTGTGTGTGGTGTGTTGTGCAGTGCGTGTGTGGCGGTGTGTGTGTGTTTTGGGGGGAATTGTGCACCTCCCATCGTGCTCCATCCCCCATGCTGCGCACCCCACATCGTGCTCTATCCCCCATGCTGCGCACTCCCCATCGTGCTCCATCCCCCATGCTGCGCACTCCCAATCGTGCTCCATCCCCCATGCTGCACACTCCCCATCGTGCTCCATCCCCCATGCTGCGCACTCCCCATCGTGCTCCATCCCCCATGCTGCGCACCCCCATCGTGCTCCATCCCCCATGCTGCGCACTCCCCATCGTGCTCCATCCCCCATGCTGCACACTCCCCATCGTGCTCCATCCCCCATGCTGCGCACCCCCCATCGTGCTCCATACCCCATGCTGCGCACCCCCCATCGTGCTCCATACCCCATGCTGCGCACCCCCCATTGTGCTCCATACCCCATGCTGCGCACCTCCCATCGTGCTCCATCCCCCATGCTGCCCACCCCCATCGTGCTCCATCCCCCATGCTGCGCACCCCCCATCGTGCTCCATCCCCCATGCTGCGCACCCCTCATCGTGCTCCATCCCCCATGCTGCACACCCCCCATCGTGCTCCATCCCCCATGCTGCGCACTCCCCATCGTGCTCCATCCCCCATGCTGCGCACTCCCCATCGTGCTCCATCCTCCATGCTGCGCACTCCCCATCGTGCTCCATCCCCCATGCTGCGCACCCCCATCGTGCTCCATCCCCCATGCGGCGCACCCCCCATCGTGCTCCATCCCTCATGCTGCGCACCCCCCATCGTGCTCCTTCCCCTATGCTGCGCACTCCCCATCGTGCTACATCCCCCATGCTGCGCACTCCCCATCGTGCTACATCCCCCATGCTATAACAGTTCTCCTATTATACTCAGAGAGGAGTATAATAGGAGGACTATAATAAGAGGAGTAGTCCTGGGGGGAGAGGAGTATAATGCCGGCTCCCTGCACATGTGTACCAGGAGCCGTTGTACGCTGGTAACTATGATACACATCGGGTAACTAAGGGACCTTAGTTACCCGATGTGTATAATGGTTACCAGCGTTCACCGGCTCCGTCACGATCCCAGCATTGCAAGGTTATGTCTGGCGCTGCTGGGATCGTGACGGAGCCGGTGTATACTGGTAACTATGATACACATCGGGTAACTAAGGGACCTTAGTTACCCGATGTGTATAATGGTTACCAGCGTACACCGGCTCCGTCACGATCCCAGCAGCGCAAGGTTATGTCTGGCGATGCGTGCGGAGGGCCGGGGAGAGCGGCCAATCCATGCGGGGGGCGGAGCCGAGGCGAGGCGAGCGGCCAATCCGTGCGGGGGGGCGGAGGCGAGGCGAGCGGCCAATCCGCTGTTTGTCACCGTAAGGACACAATTTTGGAGCAAGACAGACAGACAGAATAAGGCAATTATATATATAGATAAGCAGTTATCATATTTCCATTGCTCTCCTACACTGTTTTTAAGCTATTTTAATTTGTGTATTTGTGGACAGTTAATTTCTCCCTTGCCATCCTGAGGAGCACCTTGTATGTGAAACTGATCCCAATGGAACTGCATTTATCTCCTGGTGATATCCCACACCTCCTGGGAACCAAGTCATCACGAACATTAATCACCCTGTATATATTTTGTGAGGCAAACCTGTCACATACCTTGTATCCACATAGAATGACATGCGGAGTACTGGTGTGTATGGTGCCGCGTTCTAGTGGATGTGATCAGTCCCAGGTGTGTTCCTGTGCGCATGCCCGCTGCTCCCCGCCCGTCCCCGGGTGGCGCCTCTGTCATAGGCGACGCACGTGAGCATTGGCGTTCTGAGCCACTGAGCATGCACGTGTGATGCTGACGAGCGGCGCTCCCGGGAGGGCCGGTGGACGGCAACGCACATGCGCCGGCGTGGGATCGCAGGTGAGACTCGTTTGGGTGACCACACTATAAAAGGTGAGGGTATATCGATTAACAGCAGACCCCTGAGGAAGCATTCTATTGCAAAATGTACATTCGGGTGGAGGTTGAACAGTGCTGATCCACCAATTTACAATGGGTAATGTGATGCCATGATTGCCTGAGCCATTTAGGTCATATGTTAACCTGCACTGAATGAGAAGTGAATTTTTACTGATGACAGATTACTAACATGCGCAGGTCCTCTTTTTGAGCCAATTCTATGACCTCTATTCCAGGAATATAGTATTCTTACCTATACTGATTTATACTATGATGATTGTGTCGCGGGCGGAGGAGGGGACACTGCGCTCACCCACTGCTCGGGTCCGGCTGCTGCTGCTCGGTCGGTGGCTCGAGCGATAGGCCGGATCCCGGGGACTCGAGCGGCGCTCCTCGCCCGTGAGTGAAAAGGGGGATGGTTTTGGGGATTTATTGTGCGTGACGCCACCCACGGTTGTGGTGAGGTTGTGATACCACCGCTGCTCTGGACGGGGATCCCGGGAGCGATGACACGGAGCAGCTTGGATGTTGGTACTCCCCTCCGTGGGTAGAGGGGTTGGTGGTCCCGGGGCCCGGTGAGGGGTAGATATGGATGGCAGGCGGGTTACGGGGCCTGGTGAGGTGCAGGGTCGTGGGGGCAGCGCTGTCCTGCACGGCACGGTGGTACTCACTCAGCCAATGATGAATGCAAAGTCTCCGGTAAAACAAACGGCTGGATGGACGGGTCCCACAGATGGCTGTGGTGTTTCTCCTCCTGGCAGGTTGATGGTGACTGCCTTTCCCTGCACCTATGTTGTGTTTACAGTTCCAATGGCTTCCCACCGGTAACCCGCTCCTCAGCTTGGATGGATGCTGAGGGAGCCCCTCTTGCCCGCAGCCTCTGGCCCTGGGAACTGTAGCCTTGGCGGTGACTGTGTTTCCCTTTACGGTTTGAGCTGTTGCCTTCAATCGGGTATTGACTGCTGGGAAACCCCGGAGGTTTCCTTCGCTAACGGATTTGACCAGTTTTACGGCGACTCCTAGCCTGGTTGGGGTCCGTAAGCCCTGCCGAATGGTGCTGGCTTCTCTTTGCTCCCCGATCCGGTACCGTCGGGCCACCGCCCGTCCCCGGTTTTTACGGTTCGCTCCAATTGGCCTCTCCTGCAGACGGTCACCACCGTCTGCCAACCTTGCTGTATGTGCCCGGGCCACGCACCCGGACACGGTCAGTCTCCTCTACCACCACTTCACTTCTCAAAACCGATCTGTTTTCCCGCCTCCAGGACTGTGTGTGGACATCAGCCCCTGGAGGGAGGAAACAAGGATTTTGTTTGACTTCGGTGTGCCTAGCCGGGGTGTGGGGTGTGTTGATGTAGTACCTGTGACGACCTGGCTTGTCCAGGACACCACAATTGTATTTTACTATAACCATGTTATTTGACCGGATGTAGTGGCTATATATATATTTATCTATTTTCTGGATCACATAGCATCAGTTTACATGCTGTATGCACTAAGCCCTTTAATTGTATATTCTATGGTGTAATGCTGTCTGTGGGCATGGTCGTTTGGATGCATAGGCGCACCTCATGAACTTAACCCTTTAATGGCCACGATATGAAACAGTACACTGGGTGTTTTTCGTATATACGCATTTGCATACCTGTAGCTCATGCTCCACAGTTCTGCACTCCGTTGCTATGTAATAGCAGAGGGATATAACCAATGTGGGTTCCTTCACTTTTTACTTGCAATAAGCAAATAACATTACAGCGTCGGAAACTCAGCCAGTTTCAATCCTCCCCATCTATATGTGTGTTCTGCACTGTCACACTTCAATTTTATGTGTTTATGTATGCCTTTTTTTTATGTTTTTGTCATTAGTTTGTAATAAAAGTAATTTTCTTAATTTTGAAATGCACAATTGCTCCTGTGTTTTCTCTTTATACATTATCAAGTAGTGGAGTTAGCATATTATTATTATTATTTATTATTATAGCGCCATTTATTCCATGGCGCTTTACAAGTGAAAGGGTATACGTACAACAATCATTAACAGTACATAACAGACTGGTACAGGAGGAGAGAGGACCCTGCCCGCGAGGGCTCACAGTCTACAGGGAATGGGTGATGGTACGATAGGTGAGATATAATATATTTATCATGAAAATCTGGATATATGTACTAATATTCGAATTTGATACATGGACAATTTTGCAAATTTTCCCACCTGCAAAGAATGGAGAGGGCTGTAATTTTTATTGTAGGTAACTTGAACTGTGACACAATAAAAAAACAATACAGAAAATTACATTGCATGATTTTTAAATAATGAATTTATATTTTATTGCGTGAAATAAGTATTTGACACAATGGAAATACAGAACTTAACATTTGGTACAGAAACCTTTGTTTGCAGTTACAGAGGTCAGACGTTTCCTACAGTTCTTGACCCAGTTTGCACACACTGCAGCAGGGATTTTGGTTCACTCCTCCATACAGATCTTCTCCAGATCTTCTCCAGATCTTTCAGGTTTCTGGGCTGTCACTGGGCTGCATTGAGTTTCAGTTCCTTCCAAAGATTTTCTATCAGGCTCCGGAGTTGCCCTGTCTGTGTGTTTCGGGTCATCATGCTATAAGACTCGGTCACAACCCATCTTCAATGCTCTAATACTAAGGCTATGTGCGCACTTACCGGATTTTTCGCGGATTTTGTCGCGGATTTGCTGCATGTTTCGCTGCAGAAAATGTTGATAACATCTCTGCAGTGAATCACCAGCAAAGCCTATGGAGAAAAAAAATCCTGTGCGCACTGGGCGGAATTTGACAGCTGCGTGTTTTGCTGCGGAAATCCCGCAGCAAAAACAAGTGCATGTCACTTCTTTTCCGCACATCGCTGCGGGATTTCCCTCCATTGACTCAATGTTAATCATGAAATCCCGCAGGGAATAACGCAGGCAGCAAATTTCTGTGCGGTTCACTGCGTTTTCCTGCGTTATTCCCTGCGGTATTTCGCGGTTTACCTCCGGTAATGTGCATCACTTGCTTGCGGTTTTGCAGGGAAGTGATGTCATTACAGGAAGAGGAAGCCGTGCAGAGTAAACACACATCACAGACACACACAGATCACAGACACAGACATCACAGACATAGATCACATAGACACAGACACATAGAACACACATAGAAAGAAAACGGAAATATAGAAAACAAAGAACGTGGGCTCCGCTGCATATTCACCTTCCAGCCGAGGTAAGCACACAGCGGCGGCCCGGTATTCTCAGGCTGGGGAGGGAGAGGGGCAGGGTTAATGTCCCCCGCCTCACTCCCCCTCCGGCAGCCGAGAATATCAGCCGCAGCTGCCCCGGCACTGTCGCATGCAATATGCGACAATACCGGCGTGTCCTCGGCTCTTCTTGCCACCATGTAGCAGTGGTGGCAAGGTAATACAAGGGGTTAATGTTGGTGGGGGACCACCGCCATTAACCCCAGGCTTGATCATGGCAGCGTCTATGTGACAGCTGACATGATCAACCCGTAAGTAAAGTGAAAAAAAACACACACACAGAAAAATCCTTTATTTTAAATAAAACAAACAAGCCTCGTTCACCATTTTATTAACCCCTCCCGCACCAAAGCTCCGGCGTAATCCAGGTCCGACGTCCAGCGCTGCTTCCATCCAGCCGCGACTGTCAGACACAGGCTGAATGAAAGCAGCAGAGGTAATTACCGGTCATTTCCCACGGCCGGTAATGTGAACTCACTGCCGACCGTGGGAAATGCAGCGATCTGTCATCTATCTCTCTATCTATCTATCCCTCTGTCTATCTATCTATCCCTCTATCTATTCTTCTGTCTATCTACTCTCAGAATTAAATGACTTTTTTTTTTTTTTTTTTTTCTTCAATGTGCTTTATTGCATTGAATGCAATAAAGCACATCCCAACCCGCACGCGGCAAAACCGCGGCAATACCGCGAATAATACCGCGGTAAAACCGCAGCAAACCGCGGCAAACCGCATGCGGTTTTCGGGTGCGGTTTCCCGCGGTTTTTTACCGCGGGTGCGGTAATCTTTGAGGGCATGCGGAATTTTCTCAAGAAAATTCCACTTCCCAGTGCGCACAGAGCCTTATTCTATTTTGGTCTCACTTGATCACATGACCTTCTCCCATGCCTCCATGGATCATCCAGATATTCACTGGCAAGATTCAAATGAGCCTGGATGTGCTGGCATGAGCAGGGGAACTCTGTGTGCCCTTCAGAATTTTAATCCATGAAGGCATAGTGTGTTACAGTAATATTTGAGAATTTGGTCCCAGTTCTCTTCAGGTCATTGACCAGGTCCTCCTGCGTAATTCTAGGCTGATTCTTGACCTTTCTCAGAATTATACTTACCCCCACGAGGCGAGATCTTGCATGGAGCCCCAAACCGAGTAAGATTGACAGTCATTGAGGGACGTGCATACAGCAGAGCATGGGGAGGTGTGCGTGCTGCAGAGAAATGGGGGCCTGCATGCGACAGAGCATTGCGAGTGTGCGTGCAGCACAGCATTGGGGCGTGCGGCAAAGCATTGGGGGAGCGTACGTGCGGCAGAGCATTGTGGGGGGCGGGCATACGGCAGAAATTTGCGGGCTGGCATGCATGCAGCAGATCATTGAAGGCGAGCATGCCCTGAGCATTGCTGGTATGGGTTGTGCAGAGCGCAATGTAAGGAGCACTATGCAGCTGTCCTTGGTGACACTAGATATTAGGATCACTTTGCGCTCACCAACAAAATGGCTCCGCACTGTGATCCTTAACTTCATTCTCTGTTATCCTTTTGGAAACACGCAGAACAGAAGGCGGAGGTGACATCACACACATGGACAGATTCCACCCACGTATACTGCAGTTGTAATGTGAGCTAGTTATACAGTAGGATTTCAGCAGCTACTCCCCCTAATTCTTAAGTGTGGAAAATATGAAACATTTTATTTTTCTCTATTCACCTTCCACGACAGCACACAGGAGGTTACCTCTCTACCCTAATAGGGACAGGAAACACAAAGAGGTTAAATAACCCTTTCCTATCTTCCATCTCCAGTGTTGTTTCCTGTCCCTATGGGGCACGAAGAAGTGACCTGCGGTGCTTCCGTGGCCAGTGATGAGAACGTCGTATACATACTTCCTTACCAATCGGGCAGCTGAGGTCTGAGCCAACCTGCTTCCTCCTCCATTGCTGCTTCTGTCTCATTCAGATTTGGGACCTGCCTGCCCCTCCTGCGCCTCTCAGAGCTAAAGCGAGGCAGGCTGACTCGGCAAGGGCCTCCTTTAGCTCCTCGGCACCTCCTCTCACAGACTGTGGCTGTGGGGCGAGCAGAAAGTGACGTCATCAGGGGCTCCTTGTCAGCGTCGATGTAAGATTTTATACATTCCACTGTGGAATGCATGCGTGATCACAGCACCGTGGCAGTAAACCAGGCGCTCGCCCCGTTAGATGGCCTGCGTCCCCCTTACCGATGGTAGAGGTGGAGTCATCCCCCACAGTGGGAAGGTGGGATATCATCTGGTCCGCATACAGATCCCAGTCAGAGCACTTTCCAGGCAGGGAATAGAAAAGTAAAGAATCTGGCTCAACCGTGATAATTGGTGCTCAGAAGTCAAAATTTAACCGAGAGAAAAGAACTTCGGCACTCAAAAGGAAACAGTGGAAAATGTTTCTTTTGAAAAAGATTGCTTTTATTAATGGCTCTTCATATGAAAATAGAAAAGAGAAAAAACAGTTGTTGACGTTTCGGCTAATACAGTAGCTTTTTTCAATAAACTGTCTATATACACAGTGTATAATCAAAAAAATATATGCATGGAAAACCTAGTCACCAGTTTGACAATTCCAAGGTCTGTTATGAGAAGGATAGCAAGAGTCAACTCTTGAACCCGGTCAATGGTATACATGCAGTGACGGTATCTAGTGAGCTCCTGATCCAAGGACAAAGTGAAGAATACTGGTGACTAGGTTTTCCATGCATATATTTTTTTGATTATACCCTATATACATATACAGTTTACTGAGAAAGGCTATTGTATTAGCCGAAATGTCAACAACTGTTTTTTCTTTTCTTTTTTTTCATATGAAGAGCCATTAATAAAAGCAATCTTTTTCAAAAGAAACACATTTTCCACTGTTTCCTTTTGAGTGCCGAAGTTCTTTTCTCTCTCGCAATTTGGGGGAAGGTCAGAAGAGACAAGAATGTGGCACCCAAGAAGAAGACCTCCGGCCGTAAATGTGTTGTGTAGCAATAGGCTTCCTTCGGGCCATAATAAGAGACTATGCCAACCCTGTACTGACCGAGTAGTTAGTGAGGAACAACCCTCCCTCATTGAAGAGTTAAGAAGCCCGGTACGTCAGGTGGTTCAGTCTTCCCTAGCATCCCTCTCCCAGCCTCTTCCCATTGCAGCACCAGCACCCAAGAAGAGGAAACTTAGCCTCGTGGAGGAGTCAGAGTCAGACTCTTTAGAAGGTCCATCATCACTACCAGATGAGGTCAGAGGAGAATGAAGGTATCCCTTCAGTGGATAAAGTCGAGAAAAAATATTTCTTCTCCATGGATGATATGGATGAACTGCTGGGAGCGATGCGGGATACTATGGGGGTTGAGGAAAAGAAATTGGCTAGGTCAGTACAGGAGGAAATGTTTGGGGGTTTAAGAACCCAAAAGAAAGTAGGATTCCCGGTGCATGAGATCATCAGAGATATGATTCTCCAGGAGTGGGAAGCTCCAGAGAAGCGCCTTATCATTACTCGGGAATTCAGGAACTGGTTCCTGCTAGAAGACAATCCTGCCTGCTGCTGGGAGGTGCCTAAGGTGGATGTACAAGTAGCCAGTGTGGCCAGAAGGACGACTCTTCCCTTTTGCGGATTCATCACAACTTAAGGATCCCATGGACTGTAAAATTGACAGCGTTCTTAAGAAGTCCTGGGAGACCTCCACGGTACTACATAGGACTGGGGTGGCCTCTACATGTGTAGCCAGATCACTGTTCAGGAGCATCTCGCCCAAGACACCCCAAAGGAAGATCTCTTGGCTTCCCTTCCACCTCTACAGATGGCGATAGGATGGCTTGCAGATTCATTGGCCGAGTCAGTCATGGTGGCAGCAAGAAGTGGGGTTCTTTCAAATTCTGCAAGACGAGCCATTTGGCTTAATCTTTGGAGCTGCAAAGCGACTTCTAAAGTTAAGCTATGCTCTATCCCCTTTCGGGGAGAATATGTTTTTGGCCTAGCCCTTGATGACATCCTGGAGACGGCCACAGATAAAAAGAAGCTGTTGGGGCGTGTCCAGGATGCAGTGCTGAGACTATGTGGGGAAGAGGAGCTCCCGCTGATCCATAGCTAAATAAGCATTTTAAATAAGCACAAACTCACCCTCCGGCTCACCTGATCGGACCCCGGAGGATTAAGCCGACGTAGCAGGTACAGGTGCCACAACCTCCCCCCCCCCCGCAGCACACCACGGCACTGGATGCCTTTCTGGGCCTAGAACAAGTCCCAGAGGAGGCCCTGGCGCCATCTTGCCAGGAGCGTGGAGGAGAAGCGGAGGTACCGTCCTATCCTGCCAAGCTGCAGGAGGAGGAGGAGAAAGTGAGCGGGTACGCAGGGGGGAGTGGAGGAGACGCTGCAGCGACCCCGCCGGGGAACGCCTTGGCCCGGCGGTCCTGCGCTGTCTTGGACCCTAAGGCACCGCAGCAACAGGCCCAGGAGCATGTAATGGCGGGAGACGAGGGGGTCGGGTGACACCTCCCCCCCCAGCCGGGAGAAGAAGGGACCGCAGCTGCAGAGTCCATGGAATGGTGCAGCCTGCCTCCCCCCTTAGGGCCACAGTGTGAATATTACTCTCCCCAGCTTCCCCAGCGCCAGGCTAAAACTCCAGCGTCTTCCACTGCAGGAGCACAATTTAAAGGGCCAGACACATCCAACAAGGACATGCAAGATATCATCAGCAAACTTCCTTCTAGAGAGGACTTTCAATGCCTCATACGTGAGGTTAAAGCAACTTGCAGGTCAGAAATAGCGGAGATGAGGAGGGACCTACAGCAATTGTCTGGCAGAATTGAATCCCTGGAGGAAGAACATGACATCACCAGATGCCATGTTTCAGAGTTACACAAGCTGGCAACAACTCAACAAAAATAATAGAGGATATGCAGTCTCACTTAGAGGATCTTGACATCAGGGGGCGCCGTTTCAATGTTCATGTGAGGGGGGTCCCGGAATCAGACGGCCCCGAGGACACAAGTTCCATACTACAATCCATCTTCAATGAAGTATTGGATGCTCCCCCTTCCAATATTATCAAACTGGACAGGGCATTACAGCCGAAGAATTTATCTACCCAACCCCGGGATATCATCTGTTGCGTTCATGACTTTTCAACCAAAGAGCTGATTATGTCTAAGGCCAGAGTCAGGAACAAAGCACCCATGTTCAATGGCAGGGAGATCCAGCTTTTCCCGGATCTTTCTCGCATCACTCTGCAGAAAAGACGGCACCTTAAACCCCTCCTCATGAGCCTGAAGGAGCACCAGGTTCCATACCGCTGGGGGTACCCGTTTGCCTTATCAGCACGCAGAGGGAGTAAATTGGCGATTCTCTGCACTCCAGCGGATGCCACCCTGTTCTTTGAAGCCTTGGACATCCCGGCGGTTCGTATCCCAGATTGGGATCTGCAAAAATTGGAGGGCCCGCCCCTCCCCCTGTGTAGTCCATGGTGGGGGGCGGAGGTCGGGGGGCTCCGGGGGGGAGAGGAGGTAGAGGCCAAGGGGCGCTCTCCTCCCCGGGTCACTGCTGAGGACTTCCACTTGCCTTGTTGGTGCATGTGCCTTTTACCCTCTGCGATTCAGTGGGAGAGTATAATACGTGACATCGGGACTTTTTTTTTTTTTTTCTGTTCTCGCACTGCAGACCTTTGACTGTCTGTTTAGCTTAGCTAACCGCGGCTTTAAGGGTTTGGGTTTTTTTGGGCTGTGTTGGGGGAAGGAGGCCATCTCAATAATGCCGTGTGAGGCTGAGGGGTCGGCGGAGGTTTGATCCCCTAGTTGGAGATAGTGGAAGAGGTTTTTCTCCTTTTCGTGTGTGTTTTTTTTTTTTTCCATTATCTCCTTTTGGCACGAGCTCGTGCCCACTGGACTGCCCCTTCTGGGCGGGCTACTGGGGAGTGAGGTAGGTGGCTCTCTTGGCCCTGAAGGGTTGAGGAGCTCTTTTCTAGGTCTCCCCCTTCCGGGTTGAGCTCCCGGGAATCTATGACTATGGTTCCTGTATTTTGGTCATTGTTCTCAATTGTTGTTTTTTTTTATGTTTGTCCTTGTCTTCCCCCCTCCCTGATGTTTTCTCCTTATGTGTCCTTTCTGGTCCTACTTATACTAGAGTCCCTGGGAGCTGTGGCCCTCCGCCGTTTGGATCGTCTTCTCTGGCCCGCTACACAAGGGCGGCCATGCCCTCGCTGGTATGGGTGTTTCATTAGCTTTTTCTCCCTTCTATATCTCAGATATGGCCCGCATTATCTCTCTTAACGTAAAGGGTTTGAACTCACCCCGCAAGAGGAAATTGCTGTTACAAGAACTCAAAACATCAGGGGCGGACATAGCCTTTATCCAAGAAACACATTTTGTAGAATCAAACACGTTTAAGTTTGCATCCCACCACTTTCCCACTCACTTCTCGGCTCACTCGGGCGCCAAGAGGGGGGGAGTTGCCATTTTAATATCCCCTAGCTGTCCTTTTCAAGTTATGGGTTCTCATTGTGATCCAGAGGGTGGATATGTGATCTTGGAGGACCAATTGGGGGGATCCCCACATATACTGGCCAATATCTACGCACCTAACGAAGGGCAGATACGTTTCCTTAAGAAAATTCTGACACTAATAGGGGGATTAAAGCCAGCCTCGACAGTGTTGGGGGGGCGACTTTAACATTCCTTTTGCGGAAGTGGCTGACAGGCTTTCTGTGGGTGGCCATCCCCCATCGGGTGCTTTGAGAAATTTGTCCAGGGACTACCGTAAGCTCATTAGATCAGGGGCTTTGTACGACGCTTGGAGGGTGGACCATCCGGGAGAGAGGGCCTTCTCCTTCTATTCGCATCCACATCAGACGCACACTAGAATTGACTATTTTTTCATCGACTCATCTCTGCTGGGGCGTCTTGAGAGGGTGGAAATGGGTTCCATTACTTGGTCAGACCATTCCCCTCTCATAGTGGATTTCAGGAGGGATAGCCCGCGATCCAGGCCCCACCACTGGCGCCTTAATGAATCTCTGCTCAAGGATCCCGATATTAAGGCTTCTTTAAACAAGCAGCTGGTGGAATTTGTCCAGTTGAACATAGGGTCGGTCTCATCGCCTGCAACGCTTTGGGAAGCCCACAAGACGGTGATGAGGGGACTCTGCATTAGGGAGGGCGCCAGGGCTAAGAGGAGAGCCACAAGTCAGCGGGACTCTATAACGGCCCAACTTAAGCTACAGGAGAGGAGACTGGCGGCTTCCCCCTCACTGCCTGTTCTCCGGATCTTACTTAATTGTTTATGGAGTTGGACCCTATCTGAGCACCAACAAGGTTTATAAGGAGTGCCGTATTTGTAACCAGAATTGTTCTCCGGAAGTCATTAGCCTTAGGGAAAAGTTGAGAGACTTGGCAATTGGTAGAGCAGAAAAATTACTCACCTTTTGGCGTGCTACGTCCTTATGTCCCCAGGCTTTGCGCGACAAAAACGGCACTATCCATTATCATCCCACTTCGATAGCTGACATTTTTTTCGATTAATATAATAAGCTTTATGTTTAATCTCTTTTTTTATTGAAAAATTAGGGTTGGATACAATAAGCAGGGTTGCAGACCAAGGCAAACTCCCAAATAGAGGGAAAACCAAAAAAAAACAAGAATGCAATGAAACATGAAAGGCTTTGCATGGTTGTAGCCATATACAGTTTGTTACAATGAAGAACATTTAAGAACATTTATATCATTCTGTCTTGAACCATTATAAAAGTATAAAATCCATAAACTATAACATAAACAGCAAAGATTTACCATTCATACCATAGAGGCACAATATAATAAGCTTTATAATCTCCCGGACCCCTCTGGCATGGTTTTGCGGGGTGCTAGGGCACTGGGGGAGTATTTTTCGGCCCTTGAGCTCCCTTCATTGCCTAGCGGGGCAGCCGCTGCTTTGAATGAGGCGATTACTATAGAAGAACTGGAGCAAGTTCTGGAGACCCTGCCCCATGGGAAGTCACCAGGCCCGGACGGCTTTACTTACTTTTACTATAAGGTGTTTGCGGCGGAGCTTCTCCCACACATGGCCACCTTGTTTAATTCCTTTCTGCAGGGTAGCCCTATCCCACCATCCATGCTACACTCCCATTTAATCCTCCTGCCTAAGCCACCCAGGGATCCCTTGGATTGTCCTAACTATAGACCAATAGCCCTCTTGAACTCCGATCTGAAGATGTTCACCAAGCTTTTGGCAGCTATGCTCAATTGTTGGTTACCCCAACTCATGCACAAAGAATAGGTGGGTTTTGTCCCTTGCCGTCGGGGGGACAACACCAGGAAGGTCATAGATTTGGTGGACATGGCGAATCGGAGGAAACAACAGACGCTAGTGTTGAGTCTTGACGCGGAAAAGGCTTTTGATCGCCTCGCATGGCCTTTTCTCTTCAAGACATTGGAGGTCTTCGGGATCTCTGGTGGCTTCATGCATGCTTTAAAATCTCTATACAGTGCCCCTACTGCCTCTATTAAGCTCCCCCTTCACATCTCTAGGCCCTTCACCATCTCCAACGGCACCAGGCAGGGGTGCCCCCTGTCTCCCCTTCTCTTTGCGCTTTGCATAGAGCCCCTCACGTCCTTGGTCAGGAGCAACCCGGACATCTCGGGGGTCCTTGTTGGGAGCAAATTGTTTAAAATTTCACTTTTTGCCGACGACGTTCTCATTACACTCACTAACATTCACGTTTCCCTTCCAAATTTAATGCGCACCCTGTGTGTATACGGGAGCCTTTCGGGGTATAAGATCAATTCCAGTAAAACGAAGGCAATGCCATTGAACCTCGACCCGTTGGCCCTGGATTATCTGCGTTTGAATATTAAATTCCGTTGGAAGACAGATGCGGTCAAGTACCTGGGGGTCAACTTGACATCTACTTATGACTCCCTCTATAACCTTAACTTTCCCCCCCTTCTCCGAGAGCTGAGGGCCCTTTTGAGTAAATGGATGCCCCTACCCCTTTCGTGGATGGGACGCATGGCGGTGGTAAAAATGAGCTTGCTTCCCAAACTTCTATATTTTTTCGAAACCCTTCCAGTTAAGGTGCCAATGAAGGAACTAAAGGCCCTCCAAGCAGCTATTTTGAGATTCATTTGGTGCAATAAGCGCTATAGTGTAGCCAGGGAGGTGTTGATGGCCCGTAGGGACAGGGGTGGGCTTTCCGTCCCATTCTAAAATACTATTGGGCGGCTCATCTCAGGAGCATCCCCTGTTGGGTGTCCCTTTGGGCATACAACAGGTGGACCGAAATTGAAAAGCTATAGCTGGCGCCTATACACCCAAATGCGCTCCTGTGCCCCCCAGCCCGGTGCGACTCACTCCCCCCCCCTCTTCAGGGACCGATGCAGTTTACTAGGGACCTCTGGGCATTTTGTAATAGAAAATTTCCCCTGGCGTCCCCCTGCTCCCCTTTGGTGTCCTTCATATACCAACCCCTGCTTCCAAGCAGTTTGGAGTCAGACATGGTGCACCCTTGGCTCAGGGTAGGCCTTTTCAGATTTGCAGATACTATAGATGGATGCATAATGCAGATCCATTCCTTTGAGTTTCTCAGAGATAAATTTTCCCTCTCTAATCGAGAGTTTTTCCAATACCTGCAGATCAGAGACTTGGCTGGCTCCTTGTTTGGAAGGGCGGGGGTCTCTGTCCCCACAGACTTTAAAAAAATTTGTAGCAGGGGCACGGACACCAAGGGTCTGATCTCATAAATTTACATCTTGCTTTCTGAGCTTCGGGACGGGCCTGAGGGGATTTTTCCATATATGCGGAAATGGGAGTTTCTATTGGGAAGGCGGGTTCTTCATCGGGAATGGACAGCAATTTGGGGTAGCACCGCCAAGACATCAATATGCATATTATATAAAGAGAATATTTACAAAATGTTGTTTTGGTGCCACACTCCAGACTTCCTTCATGGCTTAGACCCCTCTATACCGGCTTGCTGCTGGAGATGCGGGGGGAGCATGGGCACCATTTTACACATATTCTGGTCCTGTCCAGGGATAGTCCCCTTCTGGGAGCAGGTAAAAGGGTTGATTCACAAAGTACTTTATATAGAGGTAGATCTTGATCCCTTGATCTATGTTCTGGGCCTCGGGATTGGGGGCATGGGTAAAATGGCCTCTAGGTTTATGTCTCACATCCTTACAGCGGCCAGGTGCCTAATAGCAAGGAATTGGAGGCAGCCAGGGACCCCCTCACTCCAGAGCCTCAAGCATAGATTATTGTATGTTAGACGCATGGAACACCTTAGGGCACTTTTGAATGACACAATGGAATGCTTCCAGGCGGTATGGTCACTATGGGACTACTTTGCGGGGTGTGAGGACCTGTAAGACCCAGGCCTGAGGGCCCTAGGGAAACTCTGGATTCTTGTATTCTCTCCTCTCCGCCACCTTTCCTTTCCCTCCTCAACCCCCCTCACTTGTCTTGTCATTGTCTGTCTAGTTGTGAATTTTATTGTTACATTTTGGCACTCAGTGGTATTCATAACCATTAGTAAGGTGTCCCTCAAGTCGCAGCGGCTTCACCTACATCTTGGGGTAACTCTCATGTCTGCGGGGTAGGCGTTTTGGTGTGGAATGTTATTACTAGGTACCGCGACTTTATTCATTGTACTTATTCTTTCTGGGGACATGTGTCTCAAGAATTGTGATTTTCTTTTACTTTTTACTTCCTGTATGAAAATTAAAAATGTTAATAAAAATTTAAAGTTTAAAAGAAAAAAAAAAAAAAGCTGTTGCCAGAGGAGAAACAAAGGAAGACATTTTTTTCGTCCACCCCCCCCAGAGCCAGCCTACCTAGTACCAAGGGAAAGATAAAAGGGGTCGGTGGAGTTATCAAAAAGGGGGCAAAGGTAGGAACATCTTTATGTTCCAGAAGTCCGAAGATCGGAGCCATCGTCAAGAGAAGCAATCAGCATCAGAATAGGGGTTTGTCTATCCAGGTTTCTTCATCAGTGGCAAGAAATTTCGTCAAATCAGTGGGTCGTAAACACTATCAGGGATGGCCTAAAAATCTAATTTGCCACATACCTACCACAATGTCTAAGGATCACCGCCTCCTCAGCGATCATGAGACACCCTTATGCTAAACATTCAAAATCTCCAAAAGATAGGAGTAATATCTTCAGTACCAGAGATAGAGGTGGGTCACGGTCACTATTCCGGTCTGTTCTTGATAAAAAAAAGGCGCCCCCAGGCTGATTATAAATCTGAAACCATTAAATCATCATATTGTCTAGAGATGTTTCAGAATGGAGTCCGTCAAATCCACCATACCTCTTATCAGTCACGGGTTTTTCACGGCTACTATCAATTTAAAGGATGAATATTATCCCATCCCAATCTGTCACACTCACAAAAAAAATCTTCCGTTTCGCGGTTCGTCACAATGGGTTTCTCCATCACTACCAATTCAACGCCCTCCCGTTTGGTCTCTTTTCAGCCCCTCGGGTGTCCACCAAGCTAATGGGGGAGGTGGTGGTGTTCATACAAAGTCAGAACATTTGTGTCATTCCTTACCTCAACAACAGGTACCGATGACCCTCAAAATCCTACACAGATTGGGATTGGTGATAAATCCTCAAAAAATTGGACCTACCTCCCTCTGCAAGGAAGGTCTTCCTCAGAGTTATGCTGGGCTCCATCAAACAAATGTCCTTTCTGCCCATAGACAAACAAGTGGGGATGAAAAACAAAGTTTTTGCCCTGCATCATCAGCGATGGATAACCCTAAGATTCGCAATGTTGGGGTCTATGATGTCATGTCTCCCAGCAGTGTCCTGGGTTCAAGCTCACATCCTAGCTTCTTGGGACGGTTCTCAGAGGTCCCTGAATAAAAAGATATCTTTGCCAGGTCCGGTAAAAACATCTTTGCTGTGGTGAATGATTCCAACTCATCAACAAAGGGGAGTCTACTGGAATCGGAAATCACTGATGACGAATACAACGGATGCCAGCCAGAGAGGCTGGGGAGCGATAGTCTCTCAAGTTACCT
The DNA here is from genome assembly GCF_048569485.1 of Anomaloglossus baeobatrachus. Taxonomy (NCBI): domain Eukaryota; kingdom Metazoa; phylum Chordata; class Amphibia; order Anura; family Aromobatidae; genus Anomaloglossus; species Anomaloglossus baeobatrachus. Next base: position 679,036,955 of record NC_134355.1, read on the forward strand.
TTCAAGGTCTCTGGTCCCAGGAGGTCAACCGCAGATACACAAATTACCGAGAGCTAAAAGCTGTTGGCCAAGCTGTCAGAGCAGCATCCCCCATGATCCAAGGGGCACACATGATAGTCTACTCGGACAATATGACATCTGTGGCACACCTTCGTCATCAAGGAAGCACATGCCACGTGAGCCTTCAAAGGATTTCCACAAAAATATTTTGTTAGGCAGAAAGACATCTTCTATCTCTGTCGGCCGTCCATCTGAAGGGTTCCTCAAATACCTAGGCGGATTATCTCAGCAGGAAGGACATTCATCCTGGGGAATGGTCTTTGAAGGCAGACGTATTCCACATCTTAGTCCTGAGGTGGGGCCGTCCAGGGGTGGATCTCTTTGCGAAAAAGCAGAATACAAAGGTAGATCAACTTTTTTCCCTGAATCCCAACGATAAGGCTCTAGCAGTGGATGCCTTCTCCCTCCCTTGGAGATTTCCACTAGCCTATGGTTTTTCACCAATACCACTACTGGCAAGGACTCTGCAAAAGATAACAGACAAAGTGCCTACCATAATGGTTGCACCAATATGGCTCAGGAGAAGTTGGTTTGGGGACCTCATAAACTTGTCTCAGGACGGGCCCTTCATATTGCCTCAAGTCCACGACTTTCTCCATCAAGGTCCACTCTTCCACCAAGATCTCAGGAGACTGAACTTGGCAGCGTGGTTTCTGAAGCCATAATTCTGAGAGCCAGGGGCCTGTCAGAGAGAATAATTGAGACTCTTCAAAAAAGCCGTCACCAACCTCATATATTTCAAGATCTGGAAAACCTTTATCGCCTGGAGCAAACCTCAGGTTCCTGACCTAATTCATCTGAATGTGGCTCACATCCTGGACTTCCTACAAAACGGCATTGAAAAAGGTCTGTCCTAGCACTTTTAAGGTCCAGGTATTGGCATTGAGTGCTTATTTTGATCAAGACCTAGCAAACTATCGCTGGGTAAAAAGATTTGTCTTCGGTGTTCAGGTTTTGTTGTAGACAACTAGCTATACACCATGTTCCAAATTATTATGCAAATTTATATTTTTCTCTGATTTTTCTAAACGGTCAGTGCAAAGGACAGTCAGTCAAATTAGTCATCACCCGTTAGAGTATACATCAAATTTTATTGAAGAAACCTCCCAATGATAACAGTATAATGTTCAAAACTAAAAAAAAAAAACTTAAAATGCACTGTCCCAAATTATTAGGCACAGTAGAGTGCCTAAACATTTTTATATGTTTTAAAGAACTGAAAATGCTCATTTGTGGAATTTGCAGCATTATTAATTCACATTCACTAAAATAAAAAGCTATTTAACTCCAAAACATCCTAACAGGTCAAGTGTTACGTCACCGCCGGAGTCCGCTCCATCGACTTCTGCTCCGATCGCCAGGCAATGCCGTGTTCCTGCCGTGGATGGTGCTGGTGATGGGAGAGGAGTCGATGCCAGCGGCACCGGTGGGCGCAGGCTCCGTACATCCACTGGTCTGGGTTTCCTGGGGATCTGCAGTGCCACTGGCTGACTGTAGGTGGCGGGTGTCTCCCAGCTGAGGTACCATCATTCAGCTACAGCCTATGGGAAGACACCACACCCTTTTTAATGCCCCTCCTGTCTGCTGACCTCTGCCAGAGATAGTTCTGAGAATTCTGGCGCCTGGTTCGTCCTGTGATTTTATGTGCTGATTACCGCTTGTTTCCTGACTACCCTCCTGCCTGCTGTTTTTGTACCTCACTGCCCGATCCGGTTTTGACCTCTGCTTGTTTCTGATTACATCCTTTGCCTGCCAATTCTGTCCCTGTTCCGTAATTCCTGGTTTGACCCTGCCTGATGACTACTCTCTCAGACTGCAGCCTTCCACAAGTAGTGATCTCCAGGGCCCTGTGTAATTCCAAATCCCCGTATAGGCGTTAAAGGGTTTCAGGGTTCTGGGGGTCCTGCTTGGTGGGTGGCTTCCCTCTAGCCTGTACATTACAGCCCGTCTGAGTCTGTGGATCCAGGCAGGCGTTACACCAAGTTACATGTTAACATAGGAAACTTTCTTTGATATCACCTTCACAATTCTTGCATCCATTGAATTTGTGAGTTTTTGGAGAGTTTCTGTTTGAATTTCTTTGCATGATGTCAGAATAGCCTTCCCGAGCTGCTGTTTTGATGTGAACTGCCTCCCACCCTCATAGATCTTTTGCTTGATGATACTCCAAAGGTTCTCTAGAATGTTCAGGTCAGGGGAAGATGGTGGCCACACCATGAGTTTATCTCCTTTTATGCCCATAGCAGCCAATGACACAGAGGTATTCTTTGCAGCATGAGATGGTGCATTGTCATGCATGAAGATGATTTTGCTCCTGAAGGCACGTTTCTGCTTTTTGTACCATGGAAGAAAGTTGTCAGTTAAAAACTCTATATACTTTGCAGAGGTCATTTTCACACCTTCAGGAACCTTAAAAGGAACTACCAGCTATCTCCCCATGATTCTGGCACAAAACATGACTCCTCCACCTCCTTGCTGACGTCGCAGCCTTGTTGGGACCTGGTGGCCATCCACCAACCATCGACTACTCCATCCATCTGGACCATCCAGGGTTGCGCGACACTCATGAGTAAACAAGACTGTTTGAAAATTAGTCTTCATGTATGTCTGGGCCCACGGCAACCATTTCTGCTTGTGAGCACTGGTTATGGGTGGCCGAATAGAAGGTTTATGCACCACAGCAAGTCTATGAAGAATCCTACATCTTGATATTCGAGGGACTCCAGAGGCATCAGCAGCTTCAAATATCTGTTTGCTGGTTTGTAATGGCTTATTAGCAGCTGCTCTCTTAATCCGATGAACTTGCATGGCAGAAACCTTCCTCATTCTCCCTTTATCAGCACTAACACGTATGTGCTCAGAATCAGCCACAAATCTCTTCACAGTACGATGATCGCGCTTAGGTTTTTGTGAAATATCACCCTACATATGACCATTGGTTACTTCTTACATTTTTAATATAATAAAGTCTAAAAATAGACACAGGTATTTTATGTCAAATTATTATATCAAACTTTATTTATATTTTCTGGGACATTTAGTGAAGACCGTGTTAGATAAAAAAACATGTGCAAACCCGTGCATAAAACTAGACAGGGCAGTGTGGTAAATTGTACAATATCCGCATATGAAAAATGGATGAATGGGGAATATATAATTCTTAAATTAATATAATAAATTATGAAAATATCCTTATAGTAATATATATCACAATATTCGTATGGTCCATTACCGTTCGTTATTTTACTATATTGTAAAGATCACCATGTGTGGTGTCATAAATAAATAACCAATAGAAACTATTGCTGATAGAGTCGTCACTATTAAGGCATATGACCTATATTGTTCTATAATAAGACAGGTAAGCTGTTATAAATATGGGTGTCACCATGAAAATATACACGTTTATGCAGATCAAATAAATACAGCATAGATGTCAAACTTGTATTCTATATACAGAATGTGATAAAGGACCATGTATATAGAGAGTATATAAAAGTTAGTGACAAATTAGATCAGAGATACCTTTTACAATGTATCAAGTAACACCATACACGTATAAGATATTAACATATAGGAATCACCACGGCCAGGCGTGTGGGTGAACTTCAGGCTCTTTCCATACTTGAATCTTATATGAAGATTCTTGGTGATCGAATTGTCTTCTGTCTGGATCCATCATTTCTTCCAAAAGTGGTGTCAGTCTTTTATAGAAACCAGGACATTATCCTACCATCTTTTTTGCCAGAAGCCGGCTAACCAGAAAGAGATGGAATTCCATTCACTCGATGTGCGTAGAACGGAGGTACTCTACCTACAGAAGACCGAATCCTTCAGGAAGGATTCCAATCTTTTTATCCAGATTGTGAGTCGGAATGCTGGGAAAAAAGCGGCCAAAAGCACGTTATCCAACTGGATAAAAAACGCTATCAAAGAAACATACTCTAACCAGGGCCACCTTCCTTCAGATCGCCTAACAGCTCATTCCACACGCTCAATATCGGTTTCCTGGGCCGAGAGGGTGGATGATTCCATCGAACAGGTTGGCTGTCAAGGAAGGGTAGGAACTGGCGTGTTGGAATTCCACTTGTTGATCCTTTTGTTCTCTTCAAAGATAATCCACCACCAGAGGAGGCCAACATCTGCTCTCTTATAGAGAACACAAGTACATTTGGCTGAGCATTCCTGTATGTGATAGTCAAAAGAGAGCTGTCTGACAAACAATTGTGGGGAATTGGTTGTTTATGGGCCTTAAGCTGCTTTCACACTACGTTTTTTTAACATCCGTCATTAACGTTTTTTTAACGCAAAAACGGATCCAGTGCAAATGCGTTTTCATTTCAATGCATTTGCAATGGACTCGCGTCAACATGCGTTCACCTGCGTTTGCGTGCGTTATAGTAAGGATCCAGCGACTTGCAGTTTTTTAACTTATTTCAAAAACGCTACTTGTAGCGTTTTTGAGCTGCGTCCAACTTCTGCAAATTGCTGGATCCTGACTAAACAGCATGTGAACGCTGGCATGCTTGACTGATGGACTAGTGAATTGCGCTCCTGGAAACCTAATAAATAAGACACCACACACTGCGTGACATGGATTAAAATTTTGGCCACAGCAGCCCTTTATTTTTAATAAGAAAAAACATCAACAAGAAAAAACAAGATTATCGGCCCAGAGATGTGGTTGTTATAAATCCCAGCCCCATATCCCCCTCCGCCGTGTACACCTAGCTCAAGGGGGAATCTGGGTATACCCCTTGATCATTTTCCTTGTGTCCGCTGAGCTCCTCCCCAGGGACCCATCTATTCCACTGTCCACTGAGCTCCTCCCCAGGGACCCATATTCCACTGTCCGCTGAGCTCTGGCCCAGGGACCCCATTAAAAACATAATTCTCCAACCAACAAAGAGGGGGTTTAAACAACCACATCCCGCCGCCGCCAAATGCTGCTGTAACATACAATATTAAAATGTTAATACAATATTAATATGTTGATATGACATTGTCAATTTGGATACATTACTGATAACAATTGATACAATACGATACAATACTAATAATGTTGATAAAATACCGATGATGTTGAATACCAATAACATTGTTAGAATATTGACAGTGTTGCAAAGTCCTGATATTGATACATTTCCCTTTATTATAGGGAGGGTGGGTGGGACAACTGCTTGTTCAGTCTTTGAGTCCAGGACAAAGGAATGACACCTTAACATGGGACCTATTTCTTATATGGCCCCTGCCCCCATCTCTCCTCCTGCTCGCTCACCCCCACCACCACATTCCTTAGGTAAAAACCCCCATCCCTTACTCCTTAACCCTTTCCTGGATCTATCACTGCCTCAGTCATGTACGTTACGGCTATCTGCCTTCACTCTGCTTGACTGATGGACTAGTGAATTGCGCTCCTGGAAACCGAATAAATAAGACACCACACACTGCGTGACATGGATTAAAATTTTGGCCACAGCAGCCCTTTATTTTTAATAAGAAAAAACATCAACAAGAAAAAACAAGATTATCGGCCCAGAGATGTGGTTGTTATAAATCCCAGCCCCATATCCCCCTCCGCCGTGTACACCTAGCTCAAGGGGGAATCTGGGTATACCCCTTGATCATTTTCCTTGTGTCCGCTGAGCTCCTCCCCAGGGACCCATCTATTCCACTGTCCACTGAGCTCCTCCCCAGGGACCCATATTCCACTGTCCGCTGAGCTCTGGCCCAGGGACCCCATTAAAAACATAATTCTCCAACCAACAAAGAGGGGGTTTAAACAACCACATCCCACCAAGACTCGCTCTTGTGACACCTTACAAGAGTGAGTTCCTCCACAACTTAATGGCTCGTTCTACTCCTTCTTGTATTCCCAACATCCATATATCAATGCCAATGTCATTAAGATGTACCTTATCATCTCTCCAAAAATGTTCCTTTGTATTTTCCAGCATCTGGTGACGTATGGCCACCCCTCCGTTTTCCAACACAAATTTTGTTATTATTTTTTTTTTTTTTTTTTTTTATTAACTTTTATCCTTGTATTATTGATGCGAGCCACTGATCGCGCTGTTCTCCACATTTGTCTAGCTACTATATCCGACCAGACCACCACTGTTTCTGGGTAAGACCTCCATAAATTCAACATATCAAGCTTTATGTTCCTAACTAAATGTCTTGATGTTCTTATTGCTAAATCATTACCACCTAAATGGATAAGTAAGACGTCCGGGGGGCGGCAGAACTCCACATGATACTGGATTTCTCTCAACAGCTGATGCCACTGCATTCCCCTCTTTCCTATCCATGTCACCCGTGCCAAGGAACTGGGCAACCCCAACTGTTTGCCATTAGGCCTGACTGCTGCACGTAAGGCCCCCCAAAAAACAATTGAATGTCCCATGATCCAAACCAGGCATTGCTGTTCAGCTAAAACAAAAAACAAAAACACAATTATCACACAATTGTCTAAATGAAGACACAACTACTATAAGGTTACCACAATGTACACATATATATACATGTACGCCATTTATAATAAATGTAATCGAATGTAACTCTTAAATCTGCTCGATTCCCATCTCCCGATTTTTTTAACTATGTCAGGCTCTAAGCCCCATCTAGCAGCTTCTGTGGCTGCTCCTATCCTAAATGAGTGTGAAGTGAATGCATTTGGAGACTCTCCCAATATTGTCAGGCATTTTTTAAGAACTGCTGTGAATTGAAATTGTGACAATGACTTACAATCCTCATGAATTGCTTAAAGGAAACAATGTGATCCATTTCCCTCTACCCTGTTGATCAGTTTTTGACTTTGACAGAAACATTCTAATCTGTCTGTGTACTGATGCATGTCCTCGGCTTGTAGACCCCCTCTGTCTGTGTACTGATGCATGTCCTCGGCTTGTAGACCCCCTCTGTCTGTGTACTGATGCATGTCCTCGGCTTGTAGACCCCCTCTGTCTGTGTACTGATGCACGTCCTCGTCTTGTAGACCCCCACTTCTGGTGGAGCTACTCGACACCAACTCGCTGATTCTCAAAAGCGCCAAAAAAAAAAAAGGCCAGTGTGAATGCACAACTAAAGAGAAACACTTCAAACGGACTGCTCCAGACTCAGCCTAGTACACTCAGTATCTGCTGCAATAACTGGAAAGAAATCGGACGCCGTTTATCTCTGGTCTTCTTACAACTTTTTCTGTAACCCTTTAGGGCCTGCTTAACTAAAAATTGCTTTGTGTAATCAGTGACGTCGTGCAACTTAAACCAAAAAGCTAATCCTGACATTTTACTATCAATAGTGGACAATGAAGAACCGTCCACAAAGGCCCTGCTAATGTAAAATAACAACAAGGAAACATTATCATGTAACCTGGCATCATGTGCCACTAGAGCACACAAGTCTTCCCATTCCCTCCATGCTGACTGGTACCTCTGCCATGTGCTTACACCTACAGACCGTTCTATCAGAGCGTATGCGGTGTCACTGGCAGTGACCACAGAAAATCCGGACACTTCTTGCCTTGTACCTCTGCCATCGGGGCTAACGAACGGAATCTGTCCCACTGAAAACGAGCCCGAGCATCAGCCACAGAATTGCACACACCGGGGACATGCACAGCTGTAATCCGACAATGTGACTTTAAACAGCGCAGCACTAGATGACGCAGCAACGTAACAACAGGCAGGGAAGAAGCTGATTGTTTGTTGATGACTTCTACAACTCCCAAGTTATCACAATGAAATCTCACTTTTCGGTTTTGGAAAATATTGCACCAAATTTCACAAGCAACCACTATGGGGAACAATTCAAGGAGTACTAAGTTTCGTGTTAACCCATTGTTTCTCCAACTCTCTGGCCACCTATCTGCACACCACTGTCCAGAACAATATGCACCAAAACCAGTTGACCCCGCTGCATCAGTGTGGATGTCTAGATCAAAATTTGAAACCGGTGGTCTGATCCACAATGACCTCCCATTAAACTCCATTAAGAACTGTTCCCATACCGCCAGATCGTCCTTTAATGTTCTAGCCAGCCGCACAAAGTGATGTGGAAAGGTTATGCCTGAGGTAGCTGCAGCTAGGCGCCTACAAAAAACTCTACCCATTGGAATAATGCGACACGCAAAGTTCATTTTTTCTAACAGCGATTGTAGATCCTTTAATCTGATCTTACGGTGGGATCTAACTTCTCTGACTGCCTCCAGCAGATCACTGACCTTGTCATCCGGTAATCTGCACTCCATTGCTTCACTGTCAATCAAAATTCCTAAAAACTTGATAAGTGTAGACGGGCCTTCTGTTTTATCTGATGCTAACGGTACTCCAAAACACTTAAAAACCGACTGAATCGCTGCCAATAATGAAGCACAAACAAATTACTTTGGTGGACCTATACATAGGAAATCATCTAGATAATGCAGGACAGAACGCACGCCGGCTTCCTTCTTTACTACCCACTGCAAAAATGTGCTAAATGATTCAAACAAGGAGCATGAGATGGAGCAGCCCATGGGTAAACACAAGTCTACATAAAACCTGCCACTGACAACCCAAGAGATGGAAGCTTTCTGGATGGACTGGTAAGAGTCTAAAGGCAGCTTCAATGTCTGTTTTTGCCATTAAAGCTCCTCTGCCGTACTTCTGAACCCATGCAATCGCTGTATCAAATGAAGTATACGAGACTGTGCAAAGTTCCTGATCGATTCCATCATTAACTGAGCTTCCATGAGGGAAGGACAGATGATGGATCAGCCTAAACTTATTGGGTTCCTTCTTTGGGACCACCCCCAATGGAGAGACCCTTAAGTTTTCTATTGGCATTTTGGGGAATGGGCCTGCCATGCGGCCCAGGCCAATTTCTTTGTTTAGTTTTGTGGAGACAATGTGAGAATATGTATAAGCTGAAGCAAGGTTACGAGAACAGGTTAATGGGCCCGAAGTAGATGGGATCTTAAAACCTTCTGAGAAACCCTCCCCCAGCAATTGTGCTGCTTTTCTATCTGGGTACCTGCTTAGATAGCCCGCCATCTCCCCGAGTCTAATTGGGGTTTCCCCTTTTTTGGTTAATCTCTGCTGTTGGGGTTTTATTTCGTTTAAAGCATTTTGATAGGCTATGGTTTCCACTACAGAAGCTGCATTCATGTTTGTACCTGCATGTGTTTCCGAATCTGCACTGGCTATCATTGAACTGCCAGCAGCAACCTTTTCTGTTTGCTGCCGACAATCCGCTTGCTGATGATCTGCCGACATAGCCCTAAGGGGCAATAATGAAAATATTTCCACATATTCGTCGGCCCAAATCTTCTCCCTAACCTCCTGTTTCAAATGAATTCCTAGAGGACCCTCAAAACATACATATAATTCTCCTTTTGCTGCATCAGATAATGTAACCCCTTGTGAAATTACTGCGTCCTCCTGTGTGTCTGGATCAGCACACGACTGACTTACCACCTCCGGTGTCCGGGGACCATTCCCACACCATGCAGCAATAGGAGAAGAAGTTATGGGTAAGCTAGACTGACTCAAAGCCTCCTTAACCCCTGACACTAATTGCTGTACTACTGAATTAAGATCCCATCCTACATTGCCGGGAACTGTACCCCCAACTGCGCCCACTGGACTCATTACAGGTGTTGTTACACTAGATATAGGACAAGAAAAAGTGTTCTCACCAATACCTGGCTGCGTCCTAGGTTGACCAGCCGTTCGTGACGTATTAGTTATAGTCTCTACAGCCCCTTCATTATTGAAGTGCTGCGTGCTGCTGCCCTCTAGTGGGGAGTCGTTATCTGTGTCATAGTCATTGTCTGGAATCTCTGCTGAGTCTTGTAGCTGTAGATTTATGCCTGACTCCAATCCTGAGTCGGCCGACGAAGTCTTTGTCTGGTTAAAGTACTTTTGCGCAGTTGTCTTTTTGGATTCCTACCACTCCTCGTGTAATGAGAACCCGGATCCGGAAATGTTGTGTGTCCTAAGCCAATCCCCCCGTGTTGGTTTATTTCCTGGGGTGAGGCCGTATGATGTCCTCTAGAATGATGCAAAGTTTGTTGAGGAAGTTCTAAGGATCCATCGTGGGCTGTGGTCACGTCAGTTGTAGCTTGTGTGGCTGCTTCTCTGGCTGGCACCTCAGTAGAGCTGGACTTTCTCCTTGCACTTCTTGGTGTCTCTCTGGTTAGATGGTCGGGCTCTTTTCTCTGTCCTTTGCCATTCTTGTACTGTAGTTTCCTTCCTGGTTTGTAAGAAGGATCAGAGGCCGTGCTTCGCTTTGCTCTTTTCCTAGAAGTAACGGAAGGACTTATGATCCTATTGTGAGTCCTATTGGCCATTTCAGAAGTTAGTCTCTCAGGAGGTCTTGATCTTCTTAGAGTTTGATGTTCAGAAAGTTCAGAAGGGACAGATGCTGTATCCCGGGCACTCTTTAGCAATTCGTCTAGCTGGGCCTGAATCCATTCGGGCCTACATGTCAAAGCCGCGGCCTGAACGCTCTTCAGCAAGGCATCCATACTGCTTGTTCAGTCTTTGAGTCCAGGACAAAGGAATGACACCTTAACATGGGACCTATTTCTTATATGGCCCCTGCCCCCATCTCTCCTCCTGCTCGCTCACCCCCACCACCACATTCCTTAGGTAAAAACCCCCATCCCTTACTCCTTAACCCTTTCCTGGATCTATCACTGCCTCAGTCATGTACGTTACGGCTATCTGCCTTCACTCTGCTGATAGGCAGGATCCTGCTTGCTCTACTGAGCATGCACAGAAACCAGCCTCGGGTGATCAGTCTCTCTCTCCACCTCTCTCCACCTCCCTCCCTCTCTCCCTTCCTCTCTCTCTCTCTCCACCTCCCTGCCTCCCCCTCCACCTCCCTGCCTCCCCCTCCACCTCCCTGCCTCCCCCTCCACCTCCCTCTCTCTCCCCTGCCTGAGAGCGGAGGACGCTCGTAACTAAGGTAAACATCGGGTAACCGCGGTCTTAGTTACCCGATGTTTACGTTGGTAACGTGTGCAGGGAGCCGGCTCCAGCAGCTGCAGACGCTCGTAACCAATGTAAATATCGTGTATCCAAGCAAGTTACCCGATGCTTACCTTGGTTACGAGCCTCCACAGCTGTTAGATGCCGGCTCCCAGTCTGTCACGTTCAATTCCCCTCACTCCCGATCACATGACTCCAATGCCCGCCCATAAACTTAAAGTGACAGGATCCTGCAAAATAACACATGCGTTTGCATGCGTTTTTTTGCTGTAAAAGCAGGATCTGCTTTTGCAGCAAAAAAACGTTCATGACGCGTGTTAAAAAAACGTAGTGTGAAAGCAGCCTTAAAGGGTTTGTGTAGTGAAAACAAGTTGGCACCTCTCCATGGGCTAGATGATAATTTGCTGATCAGAGTGCCCGATCACCAGGACCTGCACTGATTGGGAAAATGAGGAATTTTTCTCCATTACAGAATGGAACAATAAGATGGATGTCCAACCACTGCTCTACTCATTCTCAATGTGGCTGCCAGAAAAAAAAAAAACAACAAATACAGAGAGAGAGAAAACTGGACACAAATGCGCCAATAGGGTGTTATCCAGTAAAACAATCCGCGAGTGCAGGTGTATACACTCACCTGGTAGGGTTGTGAAAGTCACAACTCCTAGAATTATCTTAGTAGAATGGTGAACAGCCGCAGCCCCGGAGGTAATCAATAGGAGCGTGAAACACGAGAATCGGATTTTTTTTGCCGCGCTATCACCAGGAGATAAACAATGTTGATATTACAGCATCTCTTTATTCTATGCACAGGTCAGGTCAACGCATTTCAGAGATCACAGTCTCCTTCATCAGGACATCAGAGAAAAATCAACATTCAAGTATGGCCAGGGTGAACCCTTATATATGCAAGTGCATACACGCCAGAGGACCGCCCGCTGTATTTCAAATACTGGTGGGATCTCTGACAGTTACAATAACGGATCTACAAATAACAGAGCATATGCATCAAAACAACGTGTATAATCGCCTTATTAAATAAAATGTAAAAACGCAACATTTGTGAGTATTTAATAACCAAAATTGAGAAAAATATTTGTGATTAAATAATTTAAAGAGAAAACCGCTGTGAAAATTAAAATATATGTATTTTGGGAGACGTAATAAACGGGTCTAGAACTTAGCATCATAGAATAGGGCATATATATCGAGTAAGGAGGTTAGTACGTGGCACTATAGTGGCATATGAATTAGGTGCCTGTGACATGGGTATATCGATAAAAATGCAATTAAGAAATAATTGAGGGGTGCCTGCATGCGTGTGCCAACTTTTGCAAAGTGCCAACGTTGCTAAGTGCTGGGCAATTATTTCAATGGCATTGGACTAACATGCATCTTCTCTCTCTTCACACAGGTATATATCTCTGCTTGCTGAAGTGTAATGTCTGCTCCCCTCTGCTTCTGAATTCACTTTCCTGGTATATATCTCTGCTTGCTGTGACATATGCTATATCATTTGTACATTATGTTTAATACTCACTGATGTATGACTGTATCTTCCTCTTTGTACATCTTATCTGATGGTGGAAGGTGTGAATCTGTGTAGACTAGAGTCCGGGTGGGGGGTCAAATGTTCTGTTTCCTTTGATTCCTTAATCATTCCCTGGTGTGATCAGCATTTGTTAATTTTCCTTAACAAGCTGAGCTCCCATAATCCCCCTCACCTACTCCTCTAGTCTGCCCTATATATCTGGGGCTGTTCTAAGGGGTGCCTGCATGAGGGATGCCTGCATGTGTGTGCCAACTTTTGCAAAGTGCCAACGTTGCTAAGTGCTGGGCAGTTATTTCAATGGCAGTTAGTCAGGGCAGGAGTCAGCAGGTAAACTAATCTTTGACACCCTGTTTCCACCTTGACTATTATTGCTCTCTCTATCATCCTATGTGCCTTTACTGTCCACTTTCACCGCCCTGTCCCCCCTCCATCACCACTCATCCACATCAGTCCCTCTCTCCTCCCCTCTCCTATGTACAGCTCCCAGGCTCTTTTCAGTTATCTGAATAACCTCAATCCTTCATGCTCCAGGGAATCACACAAAAAGACATGCCACACGTCCAAAAACCATCTGACCTTTCTCCTTCTACTCCTACTTCTATCAGGTGATATCTCTCCTAAGCCCGGTCCACCCCATGCTAACTTTACCCCCTCCCCCACCTCCCATAGAAACCCTGATAATATTATTAACATTCCCTGTACACTCTCACTTTCCTCTTTTAATTGTGCTCTCTGGAATCCACGGTCTGTATGTAACAAGCTTCCTTACATCCACAACCTCTTTCTCAATAACTCTCTTAACTTACTAGGCCTCACTGAAACCTGGATTCAGGATTCTGACACTACTTCCCCTGCTGCCATCTCTCACGGTGGTTTACACTTTACCCATTCACCAAGACCTGGAAACAGACATGGTGGTGGAGTCTGCTTACTCCTGTCCCCACAGTGCACTTTCCAGGTCATCCCCCCCAGCTCCATCACTCTCCTTCCCATCCTTTGAGGTCCACACCATCAGGCTCTTCCATCCCCTTCCCCTCAGAGTAGCTGTCATATACCGTCCACCAGGCTCACCCACCCAGTTCCTTGACCACTTTTCAGCCTGGCTGCCACACTTCATGTCCTCTGAATTGCCAACCCTCATCCTAGGAGACTTCAACATCCCCATGAACAGTCCCTCCTCCCCATCTGCATCCCAGCTTCTATCTCTCACCACCTCCCTTGGCCTCTCACAGCTCTCATCCTCTTAGACACATGAAGATGGTAACACCCTTGACCTGGTCTTTTTCCGCCTCTGCTCAATCTCTCACTTCGACAACTCACCTCTTCCCCTCTCTGACCACAACATCCTCTCCTTCAAGCTCACAAACCCTCGTCCGCCCCAACACACTTCCACCTATCACACATTCAGAAACCTACAGGCCATTGACTCTCAGACACTTACAGACTCTCTACACTTATCACTATCCCCTATCTCCTCACTTTCCTGTCCTAATCTGGCTGTAAAGCACTACAATGACACACTCAGAAGCACCCTGGACCAAGTAGCACCCCTCACCCTCAGAACCTCCAAACACCGAGTAAAACAACCTTGGCTCACATCACAAACTCGATTTCTCCAGCGATGCTCTAGGAGTGCCGAGCGCCTATGAAGGAAATCCTGCACACCAGAAAACTTCATCCACTACAAGTTCATGTTAAGGACCTACAACTCTTCCCTTCACCTCCCCAAACAGACCTACTTCACATCCCTTATCTCCTCACTATCCAACAATCCAAAAAAGCTCTTTGACACCTTTCACTCCCTCCTCAGTCCCAAAGCACAGACCCCTATCACAGACCTTCATGCTGATGACCTGGCCTCGTATTTCACAGAGAAAATAGAAAACATCCGCCGAGGAGATCCGCTCCCAGCCACCAAGCTTTGTGAATCCCATCCCTCCCCATATCCTATCCAGCTCACTCTCCACATTTGACCCAGTCACAGAGGAGGAAGTCTCCAGGCTCCTCTCTTCTTCTCGTCCTACCACTTGCGCTACTGATCCCTTTCCCTCACACCTACTCCAGACACTCTTTCCGGTTGTCACTACTCACCTAACTAAAATCTTCAATCTCTCTCTCTCTTCTGGTATCCTCCCTTCCTCCCTCAAACACTCTATCATTACTCCATTATTAAAAAAAACTTCCCTTGATCCGTCCTGCACAAGCAACTACAGACCAGTCTCCAATCTCTCCTTCATCTCTAAACTCTTGGAGCGCCTGGTCTACTCTCGTCTCACCCACTACCTTTCCACTCACTCTCTTCTAGATCCTTTACAGTCTGGCTTCCGCCCTCTACACTCAACAGAAACTGCCCTTGTCAAAGTGACCAATGACATATTGACAGCAAAACGTAACGGTGACCACTCTCTGCTTATCCTTCTTGACCTTTCTGCCGCCTTCGACACTGTTGACCACCATCTCCT
The DNA here is from genome assembly GCF_048569485.1 of Anomaloglossus baeobatrachus. Classification (NCBI taxonomy): domain Eukaryota; kingdom Metazoa; phylum Chordata; class Amphibia; order Anura; family Aromobatidae; genus Anomaloglossus; species Anomaloglossus baeobatrachus. Next base: position 679,052,005 of record NC_134355.1, read on the forward strand.
TCTCTCTATGCTCCATTCTATCGGCCTAAAGGACACTGTTCTTTCCTGGTTCTCTTCCTATCTTTCTGGCCGCTCATTCAGCGTATCATTTGCTGGCTCCACATCTTCTCCTATTCCTCTCACTGTTGGGGTCCCTCAAGGTTCAGTCCTTGGCCCTCTTCTTTTCTCCCTCTACACTGCCCCAATTGGGATGACCATCAGCAGATTCGGCTTCCAGTACCATCTTTATGCTGATGACACACAGCTATACACCTCATCCCCTGACCTCACCCCCGCTGTACTACAGAACACCAGTGACTGTCTGACTGTAGTTTGCAACATAATGTCTGCTCTCTATCTGAAACTTAACCTTTCCAAAACTGAACTTCTGCTTTTCCCTCCATCTCCCAACCTTCCTAAACCTGACATCTGCCTCTCAGGGTGTGGCACAACGATAAGTCCTAGGCAGCAGGCCCGCTGTCTGGGTGTTATACTTGACACCGATCTCTCCTTCACCTCCCACATACAATCTCTTGCCCGCACCTGCCGCTTGCACCTCAAGAACATCTCTAGAATCCGCCCCTTTCTCACAATGGAAACGACAAAAACCCTCACCGTGGCCCTGGTCCACTCTCGCCTTGACTACTGTAACTCTCTATTAATTGGTCCCCCAATAACTAGACTCTCTCCTCTACAATCCATCCTTAATGCAGCAGCCAGGGTCACCTATATGGCTACTCGGATACCTCTGCTCTGTGCCAGTCATTGCACTGGCTGCCCAAATATCACAGGAGCCAATTCAAACTGCTTGTTCTCACCCACAAAGCTCTCCACAGTGCGGCACCCCCTACATCTACACCCTCCTCTCTGTCTATCACCACAAAGCTCTCCACAGTGCGGCACCCCTCTACATCTCCACCCTCCTCTCTATCTATCATCCCACCCGTTCTCTACGCTCTGCAAATGACTTTTGACTAACATCCACACTAATTCGAACCTCCCACTGCCGAATCCAAGACTTCTTCCGAGCTGCACCAAACCTCTGGAACGCTCTACCCCAAGAAGTTAGGACAAATCACAACTTACTCAGCTTCAGACGCTCCCTAAAAACGCATCTTTTTAGGGTGGCCTATCACACTCCCTAGCCAAACTAATTTCACCTAATCCCTCTACAACTTCTCAAAACATAACCCCACGTCAAACTCCATGGCACCCAAATGCATCTCAAGGCTCTGGCCAACTGGTCCAGGAAGCCATTATCTATCCCCCATGAGATGGCTGGATTGTCATTGTAAATAAACACTTGTACCTTGCCCCTCCCCCCCCATCTCATTGTAGATTGTAAGCTCTCACGAGCAGGGTTGCCATTTTTCCCTTTAAATATTGTATCTTCTATAATTGTTACTTGTTTGTATATGTTTATGTATATGATATGTATATGTATATGAGCCTCCTGAATTGTAAAGCGCTGCGGAATATGTTGGCGCTATAGAAATAAAGATTATTATTATTATTATAATTAATGTGAAAAATAATAAGACATTAACCATTATCTTGAGAATATTCATGTAGGATATTCCTAGTTGGTGATATTTTAAGTGAAACAGCGTGTATAAAGGAAATTTAGAATAATTAAATAAAGTGTGTGTTGAAATCACATGTAAAGAATCGGTTCTGTTTGCTGAATTTGTGAAAATTATTTTTCAATCAATTAAATTAATGAATAAAAATTAAATGGTGTAAATAGTAAAATAAAAGGGACATGTGTCATTGGGATAGAAGTCTACGATGACGTGGGAGATCATCACGTACACCATTAGTATTAGCCTCCACCAGAAGGTATGGAGTAAAGGGAAAGCAAACACTGAGAAATGCCCAAGGCGCCAATGAAATGTATATTTGTATCATAATAGAATATTGTGTTAGAGACACTATGAATGGTGATTCCATGTGAACGTGAAAAGAAGAGACCAGGTAATAACAGTCGTTTCACAAGAAAGTGAGTGCCATAGTAAAGCCAAGTGCGCATGCGTCACCACAGTGCAACAGTCCAACACGCCAGTTCCTACCCTCTCTTTACTTCCATCCTTGAGGTAAGTCGGGAAGTCCCCATACTCATCGGATTGTTGTCTGATCCTGCCAACTTTAGCCCTATGTCTATGGGAGCCTTCATGTAATATGTATAAGGGCTTATTCAGACATCTATGCACGTTGGTACAGTCTCGGAATGCAATGCGTGGACTGGCTGAGGCCGTCCTTATAGACAATACTGGGAGCTCTGAAATCATGAACCTCAGTGCAGCAACTCTGATCTTGTCATCCCTGTAGTGAGACAGCTAGAATGGAGTTGCTACAGGGAAGACGTCCTTATAGACAGTACAGTACCCAGAAATCATGGACCTAGGTGCAACAACTCCGATCTAGTCATCTCTGTCCTGAAACATCTATAATGGAGTTGCTGTACACAGGACGTCATTATAGACAGTACAGTAAGCTCAGAAATTATGAGCCTTATTGCAGCATCTTCGATTTAGTCACCTCTGTAGTGAGATAGAATGGAGTTACTGTACAGAGGATGTTCCTTACAGACAGTGCTGGGAGATAAGACATGAGCCTCAGTGCAGCAACTCTGATCTAGAGCCTCTGTGGTGAAACAGCTAGAATGGAGTGTCTGTACAGAGGGTTTTCCTAAAGGCCCCGTCACACTAAGCAACATCGCTGCTAACGAACAACTTTTGTGACGTAGCAGTGATGTTGCTAGTGATGTTGCTGTGTGTGACATCCAGCAACAACCTGGCCCCTGCTGTGAGGTCGTTGGTTGTTGCTGAATGTCCTGGGCCATTTTTTAGTTGTTGCTGTCCCGCTGTGAAGCACAGATCGCTGTGTGTGACAGCAACAACTAAATGTGCAGGCAGCAGGAGCCGGCTTCTGCGGAGGCTGGTAACCAATGTAAACATCGGGTAACCAAGAAGCCCTGTCCTTGGTTACCCGATATTTACCTTTGTTACCAGCCTCCTCCGCTCTCACTGTCAGTGCCGGCTCCTGCTCTGTGCACATGTAGCTGCAGCATACATCGGGTTAATTAACCCGATGTGTGCTGTAACTAGGAGAGCAGGGAGCCAGCGCTAAGCATTGTGCGCTGCTCCCTGCTCTGTGCACATTTAGCTGCAGCACACATCGGGTTAATTAACCCGATGTGTGCTGTAACTAGGAGAGCAAGGAGCCAGCGCTCAGTGTGCGCTGCTCCCTGCTCTGTGCACATTTAGCTGCAGCACACATCGGGTAATTAACCCGATGTGTGCTGTAACTAGGAGAGCAGGGAGCCAGCGCTCAGTGTGCGCTGCTCCCTGCTCTCTGCACGTGTAGCTCCGTGCGGTGGTAACCAAGGTAAATATCGGGTTGGTTACCCGATATTTACCTTAGTTACCAAGCGCAGCATCTTCCACGCGGCGCTGGGGGCTGGTCACTGGTTGCTGGTGAGCTCACCAGCAACTTGTGTAGCGACGCTCCAGCGATCCCTGCCAGGTCAGGTTGCTGGTGGGATCGCTGGAGCGTCGCAGTGTGACATCTCACCAGCAACCTCCTAGCAACTTACCAGCGATCCCTATCGTTGTTGGGATCGCTGGTAAGTTGCTTAGTGTGACTGGACCTTTAGGCCAGAGCCACACTAGCATAAGGCATCGGATGTGATATGCTAATGGCACTTGGATCAGGCTCTGCTGCGAGTGTGAGTTGAGTGTCATTAGATTGTGATCCGATCCAGCGAACGGATCACAGGGGCAGAGGAGAAGGAAGGATTAACCCCTTCACGACCGGCCGATTTTTTCGCTTTCCGTTTCTTTTATTTCGACATTCTTTTTCTGAGAGACGTAAATTTTTTATTTTTCAGTCAATATGGTCATGTGAGGGCTCATTTTTTGTGGAACGAGCTGTTTTTACCATATAGTGTACTGGAAAACAGCAAAAAAATCCCTAATGCAGAAAAATTGCAAAAAAAGTGCGATAGCACTATTGTTTTTGAGATATTTTATTCACTGTGTTCACCGTATGGTAAAACTAATGTGTGGGTGTGATGCCTCAGGTCAGTACGAGTTCGTACCATAGTTACTGGTGTGCATACCTTATCTCCCCATAGTGATGTTTTTTAGGTTTTTTGCACCCAGTTCAGACATAGAATGGAGTTCCAAACGTTATTCCTTAAAGTACGAGTTCGTAGACACCAAACATGTATAGGTTTACTTTTATATAAGGGGTTAAAAAAAAAATCGGAAGTTTGTCTGAAAAAAGTGGCGCACGTTTTACGCCATATTCCGTGACCCATAGCGTTCTCATTTTTCGGTATCTATGGCTCAGTGACCACTTATTTTTTGCGTCTCGAGCTGACGTTTTTAACGGTACAATTTTTGCGCAGATGCTACGTTTAGATCGCCTCTTATTGCATTTTGCGCAAACGTGGCGACAAAAAAACGTCGTTTTGGCGTTTGGAATTTTTTTGCCGCTACGCCGTTTACTGATCAGATTAATTGATTTTATATTTTGATAGATCGGGCGTTTCTGAACGCGGCGATACCAAATCTGTGTATATTTTTTATTTTTTTAACCCTTTAATTTTCAATGGGGCGAATAGGGGGTGATTTGAACTTTTAGTTTTTTTTTGTTTTTTTTTAATTTTTTAAAACTTTTTTTTTAACTTTTTTTTTTATTTTACTAGTCCCCCTAGGGGGCTATAGCAATCAGCAATCTGATCGCTATTATCTATCTGCTGATCACAGCTGTAAACAGCAGATACGCTCACTTTCTTTTTCACTGTACTGCGGGCACAGCGAAAGTGAAAGCAATTCATGTGTAGTACAGGAGTCATCACATGACCCTGTGCTACCATGACAACTACCTGAAGTCACGTGATCGCATCACGTGACTTCCGGTATCGGGCGGTAAGTAAAAGTTTACCGCGATCGAGCTTATAATGGCGCTGTCACATATTGACAGCGCCATTTAAGGGGTTAAACGGCACAAGCAGATAACGATTCTGCTCGTGCCTAGCAGGCACACATCTCAGCTGTGAAAATCAGCTGAGATGTGCGCCGATCACAGCATGCTGCCACCGGCAGACCGCGGGCAGTAACGTTATGACCGCTAGGACGTAATTTTACGGGCCGCGGTCGTTAAGGGGTTAATCTCTCCATCTTCTCCATTGTTTGTCTCTGCGTATATCCATATGTCATCTGAGCGCAGTGTGATGTTTCACATGCACCCATAGACTTGTATGGGTGCAAGTGAGTCGAGACTCCCTGAAATCGCAGCATGCTGCCATTTTTCCTCAGTTCAGTTGGGGCTGAAGAAAAAAAATCATAGATCTGAGCTGCATCATTGTCTAACATTAGGCCGAGTGCAATGCGAGATTTTCCCTAGTCATACGCCAGTGTAACTCTGGCCTTATAGACAGTACAGTGCCCAGAAATCATGAACCTCAGTGTAACAACTGCGATCTAGTCATCTCTGTACCGAGCAGTGGTGTAACTAGAGTTTGATGGGCCCCAGTGCAAAGTTTGGACCTGGCCCCCCCAACACAGACACACGGGGTACAGGATGACACCGACACTGGGAATATGGGATATTGACGCTGACACTCAGGGTATGGGATAATGACATTGACATTTGGCTCTTTCCCTCAGCACCCAGCTTTCCTATGTTCTGAAATTCCTCTATCAGCACCCAGCTTTCCTATGTTCTGATATCCATCTATCCCTCAGCACATAGGTTTCCCATATCAAACCATGAGAAAGCTGGGTGCTGCGGGAAAAAGCCTCTTTCACTCAGCACAAAACTTTCCCATCCCAAGCTTGTGTCTTTGTCCCCCCCCCCCCTCGTATATAGTTCTCCAAATACTATAGGAGCCCCCACATAGCCTTCCATATAGAATAAAGGTTCTCACGTAACCCTTCATATTATTAGAATGCACTCCATAGTCCTCCATGTATTATAATGCATTTCCCACAATCCTCCATGTATAAGGTAGCCCTCATAGTCCTCCATATATTATAATGAACTCCCATAGTCCACGTATAAGATAGCCCTCAAAGTCCTTCATATATTATAATGCAGCCTCCATAGTCCTGCATGTATTATAATGCAGCCTCCATAGTTCTATATGTATTCTAATGCAGCCCCATAGTTCATGTATAAGGTAACCCCATTAGTCCTCATACAATGCAGCCCCCATACTCCTATAGGTATTATAATGCAGCCCTACAGTTCTTCATATTGTATTATGCACCCCATAGTCCTCAATGTATAATGTAACCCTATAGTCCGTGTAAAACTTATCCTTCATATTGTATTATGCAGCCCCATAGTCCTCCATGTAGCACCCCCTATAGTTCATGTATAAGGTAACCCCATACCAATAAAAAGGATGGATGCAGTTGATTTATTGATTATTTATTACGCCACCTGTGGTATGCGGCCATCTATGTGCCGCCGCTGTGGGAGGTGCTCGCTGGGGCAGATGGTGTGATGCAGCAGAGTTGGTGCAGCTCTCCACAGCCAGAGCTGTGCCCCAGTGATGCACCGGAGCGCGAGGGAAACAACCCCGGCAGTGATTGGACGACACAGTGGTTGCAGTTAAAATTCTTTACTCACTGAGATGTCACTGCCTTTGGAGTGCCGAGCTCCGCTGTTATGGGCTCCAGTTAATCCCGGATAGTTTGGAGGTCAAGGCCGGTGTTCCCTTCTGTGTGTCCTTTTTTGCGGTATTCCCTCCACCCCAGCTCCTGGGCTGTGGAACGGGTCACGGGTGTCCGCTGCACTCCCCACGATCCCTGGGATCCCTCTTCTTCCTAAGAGCCTAGGTAGAGCACTCCAGCTCCAGACCACAGATCCCTTGCTGTGTGCTCTCTCCTGTTGTCTGCTGTTGCTTGGAGTGGAGGTCCCGACTTGACTGACTTGAGTGTGTGATGGCCACTAACTTCCCCTGAAGGTGCCCCGTCTCCCGAGTTGCTGAACTCATGGGCAGGAGGTCCCATAGCTCATGATGGCCACCCCCCAGCACCTACTCTAGCCCAGTCCCAGTGTGAGGGCTCCTGTACTGAGTGTTGTATATATTATGATGTACACCGGTGAGTGACCTCCTCCTTACCCGGAATGATTACTGCACCTCAGCTGAGGCGTAGTACCCTGTGGTGCCTGAAGCCGCAGGAGCCCCACATATACACCCTTTATATTCCTCCATATAGTATTATGCACCCCTTATAGTCCTCCATATAGTATTATGCACCCCTTATATTCCTCCATATAATAGTATGCACCCCTTATATTCTGCTTATATTACGCCATATACTAGTATGCAGCTCTCATATACTGCACCACCATATTGTGCACCCCAATATAGTATTGTGCGCAACATATAGTTATATGCAGCCCTCATGTACTTTTTTGCAACCTCCATATAGTAGTATGCACCCTCATAGTCCTCTGGCCATCTTGATTAAATACACTCACTTCTCCTCATTCCCCCACTACTCCGGTCTCCTCAGCGTGTGTCCACTGTTCTGCCGCTCTGACATTTTAGCACAGCGGCGCACAGTAGTGACGTCACCGCACTCCTCTGTGCTGACACATCAGAGTGTCACAGACACACAGCGGGAGACTGATGAGAAAGGGAGTGCTCTGCTCCTCTCATCATTGCTTTCAATTGTATTGGCATCTGTGATGTTGATATAAATGTAAGTGCGATCCTCGGCAGGGGGCGTGTGGAAGGGGAGGAGGGCCGATGCCAGTGCTGGAATCGGGCCCCAGTGACTCATGGGCCCCATAGCGGTCATGTGGCCTGCCTCTATTGGTGGTATGCCACTGGTGGAGGCTACATGGAGATCATCAAAAAATCCACTCTAATCTAGCCGGCTCACTAGTGAATCATCTAGAAATGATTCACTAGTTACTAAAATGAGGTCCTCAAAAAATCCCCTCCAATCCAATGTTGTAAATTATGACGACTCTGTTGGCGTCGCTCTGTTAGGCTATGGGCGCATTTTGCAGATTTGGTGAAGAAATGTTCTCCATGAAATCTACATCGTCTGACAGAAAAATGCATAAAAAACATGCGTTTTGGTAGGTTTTTGTGCCATTTGTTTTTCTCAATGTAATCAATGGATTGAAAAGCTAAAAAGTGCAGGAAAAATCACACTAACAATTCACAAGATGCAGATTGTTTTCTGCACCAAATCTGCAGAAAAAAACAAAACGTGTGCGCTCAGCACATCAGCATTTACATTGACTTTGCTGCCATAGCTGGAGTAAAGATAGACATATAGACTGGTGCTACAAACTGCACTAAATCTGCAACAAAAACGCACTGTGTGTACACAGCCTTACACTTCTCCCCGTGAGGCTCCACCCACTCTTCAAAAATGTCGCTGCTGGGACTGAAGGGCGTAAAGTAAAAGTCAAAATGGAATTTTACTCTATAGAAATACATAAAATATAAGTGTAAAAGAAAAATTAATGTATGACTTCTGCTCCATTAAATACTTGAGCAATTCCCGAAAAAAAAGCATTAAAACATTAGTCATGAAATCATTACAATTATAAAGCGTGTGTGTGTATACAGTATATATATATATATATATATATATATATATATATATATATATATATATATATATATGAGAGGAGCTCCTAGAATCAAGTCCAATATAGACGCAACCGTCGCCTCGCTCCTTGTGAAACCAGGCCACGCCCCTAACACGTGTCAGAGGTGAAGGAGCCCATACATTCTAGCACGTAACATCCAAGTAGCCAGAGGGAAGCGTCTAGAATGGAGTTGATTGTAATGACGTCACCAGAAAAGGCGGAGCTTCCTCGGAGCAGGGCAGTTCTGTGAGCAGGAAGCAGCAGTGGTCGGGCTCCTAACTAGCGGCTAAATGATCGACAGGCCAGAATTCGCATCGCTTACTACGCATGCGCCGCTACCGCCTCCTCCTCTCCTGTGTATCCGCCCGACTGCTCCTGGCCGCGTTCCCGAGCTTCGCGCACTCGCCGGCTGTCATGCACCTGCCGGGAAACCCTCTATATTTCAAGACTGCAGTCAGTGGAGTGTCACAATGATTAACCCTTACACCGCCAGCGTGCCACAGTGATTAACCCTTAGGGCTGCTTCTCACTTGCGAGTTGCTCACAGTAGAGCAATGCGAGAAAAGCTCGCATTGGAATCAGACAAGTTAGTGAATGACTCAGCTCGCATTTGAGATTTTTTTTTTTCTCAGTCCAAATCGAACTGAGAAAAAAATCGCAGCATGCTGCTTTTTTGCGAGTTTCTACTGCGAGTCTCTCCAATGCAAGTCTATGGGAGCGTGTAAATAATCGGATGTCACGGGACGGCACTCACCATCCTAGTGACATCCGATTTTCTAAATACATTTCTCGCAGGTTTCCTAAAACACTGGAAACGAGCGATGTCTCACAATGTCTGTCAATCACTATTCTCTGTCAGTCGGTCTCTCCCTCTCGGTCTCTATTCTCTCTCTGTCGGTCCGTCACTATCTCTGTCCCTCTCTCACAGTCTGTCGGTCATTTTCCCCTCCTCTCTCATACTCACCGATCCCCGGCGCGGCGCTGCACGGCTTTCTCACTGCTGCGGCGGCTATTACTATTTTGAAAAAGCCGGCCGCTCATTAAACAATCTCGTATTCCCTGCTTTCCCCGCCCACAGGCTCCTATGATTGGTTGCAGTGAGACACGCCCCCACGCTGAGTGACAGGTGTCTCACTGCACCCAATCACAGCAGTCGGTGGGCGTGTCTATACTGTGCAGTGAAATAAATAATTCAATAATTAAAAAAAAACGGCGTGCGGTCCCCCCCCAATTTTAATACCAGCCAGAAAAAGCCATACGGCTGAAGGCTGGTATTCTCAGGATGGGGAGCTCCACGTTATGGGGAGCCCCCGAGCCTAACAATATCAGTCAGCAGCCGCTCAGAATTGCAGCATACATTAGATGCGACAGTTCTGGGACTGTACCCGGCTCTTCCCGATTTGCCCTGGTGCGTTGGCAAATCGGGGTAATAAGGAGTTAATGGCAGCCCATAGCTGCCACTAAATCCTAGATTAATCATGTCAGGCGTCTCCACGAGACAGCTGACAGCGCGACTCACTTCAGTTGCTGCGTGGAGCTGACAGAGAGCATTTTTACCAGCATTGAATAGTGCGGGGGCGCTCCGTGTGGAGAAGTGCGGCGCTCGTGAAAAAGCGCTAGTGTGAAAGCCCTCTAAGGTGGCATTCACAGTACCGCTTCTTCATGGGCTCTTAGTGCTCGGGACAAGCACGTCGTTTGCCTGCTGGAGTGTCCTTGCTTAAGGCTACTTTCACACTTGCGTCGTTTGGCATCCGTCACAGTGCGTTGTGTGACGCATGTGACGGATGCGGTGTAAATAGTGTGATAATAAAGGCAACGGATTTCTGTGAAATAACCCCGGCACTACAGCCCCCATCATCACCGCACACCCCGACACTACCGCCCCCCATCATCACCACACACACCAGCAATACCGACCCCGTCATCACCGCACACACCCTGGCACTTCCGCCCCCATCATCACCGCACACACCCCGGCACTACCGCCCCCATCATCACCGCACACACCCCGGCACTACCGCCCCCATCATCACCGCACACACCCCGGCACTACCGCCCTTATAATCACCGCACACACCCCGACACTACCGCCCCCATCACCACCGCATACACCGGCACTACCGCCCCCATCATCACCGCACACACTCCGGCACTACCACCCCCATCATCACCGCACACACTCCAGCACTACCGCCCCCATGATCACCGCACACATTCCGGCACTACCGCCCCCATCACCAGCGCATACACCGGCACTACCGCCCCCATCATCACCGCACACACCCCGACACTACCGCACCCATCATCACCGCACACACCCCGACACTACCGCACCCATCATCACCGTACACACCGGCACTACCACCCCCATCATCACCGCACACACCCCGACACTACCGCACCCATCATCACCGCACACACCCCGACACTACCGCACCCATCATCACCGTACACACCGGCACTACCTGAGTGACGTCTCCGCTGACAGCACGATTCACTTCAGTTGCGGCGTGGAGCTCACAGTGAGCGTCAGTGTTCTACGGCCGATCCTGTCAGCTTCATGTAGCAGAGCTGAAAGCGTCGTGGGACCATGTGAGGATTACGTGGGACCTGAAGGGTATTTGGGGATTAATAAAGTGGTGAAAGAGAGTGGGTTTTTTTGTCTTTTATTCCAAATAAAGTATTTTTTCGGATGTACTTGTTTACTTTCCCTTACAGGTTAATCATGGGGGGTGTCTCATATTCTGCAGTTACGTGCGCATGAGCCTTAAGGCCAGTTTCACACTAGTGCTTTTTTTTTCAGCGCTAATCATTGCGCTTTTCCAGTGGCGATTGGCGCTGCAAAATAGAACATGGGATTTTTAAATAAAAAAAAAATCTGAAGGAAAAGCCGGCACTTTTCGAGGAAGCATTGACTAAAGGCTGCTTTACACGAGACGATCTGTCGTGCGATAGATCGTCGGGGTCACGGTTTTTGTGACGCACATCCAGCATCGCTTGTGTGACACCTCCGAGCGACGCAGTATCGCTCACAAATCGTTAGTCGTGTACTCGTCGCTCGGTTTCATAATCTCGTTTAATTAAAATGGCGCCGGTTGCTCATCGTTCCCGGGGTAGCACACGCCGCTCCGTGTGACACCCCGTGAACGATGAGCAGCAGCTTACCTGTGTCCCGCGGCACCCGGCATCTATGCGGAAGGAGGAGGTGGGCGGGATGTTTACGTCCTGCTCATCTCCGCTTCTATTGGGCGGCCGCTGTGTGACGTCGATGTGACGCCGAACGTCCCTCCTCCTTCAGGAAGAGGATGTTCACCGCCCACAGCGAGGTCGCACGGGAGGGAAGTGCGTGTGACGGGGGGGTTAACGACTTTGTGCGCCACGGGCAACTAATTGCCCGAGACGCACAAACGACGGGGGCGCGTACGATCGCTCGTGCAATTGCACGATAGATCATACCGTGTAAAGCAGGCTTAAGGGTTAACCACCGTGGAACTACACTGCAGAGTTGAATTTGGCGGCTTTCCCGGCGGGCTGGCGGTGTAAGGGTTAATCTCTGTGACACTCTACTTGAAAATTGGCGGGATTCCGGCGGGTGCATGACAGGCGGCGGGAGCGCGAAGCTCGGGAACGCGGCCAGGAGCAGGCGGGCGGATCAACAGGAGAGGAGACGTGGCAGGAGAGGAGGAGACGATAGCGGCGCATGCGCAGTAAGCGCTAGTAAGGTTGAGCCTAGAATGTACGGGCTGCAGTCAGGTCATGGGCGTGGCGATGTTTTCCCGTCCTCTATAATCCTGCAGGCTCCGCCCCCTGCACCCCCTTCATCTGGAGCTGTTACCCCCAGACCCCGCCTCTATTATAATCACCTCTGTGCCCACGTGGTCTTAGAATAAACATTGCTAAACATGGCTGGAAACATCAGGCTGCATTGTGACCACGCCCCCTCACATGACCAGTGACGTCATACCTGTCAGGAGCCCGTACATTCTAGCATCTCCCCTGTGCAGAGCGGACGGATCCTGACCCTGAGGTGGGGAAGATTCAGCTTTTCCTCATTAGTTATAGAGCTGAGGTCACACTGGATTTTGGGGGAAGAAATAAAAGTGTCTCCTGTCACTACTGGGGGCTGCAGCTCGTGTATATATCACAGGGAAGGGGCTGAAGCTGCAGCACAGGGCTGTGGAGGCTTCCATAAGGAAGGGAGATATGGGGGGCTACACAGGGCAGGGGGCGATGCTGCATATTGGGAGGTTTACATTGAGCAATGCCGCACGCTGGGGGGCTTACACTGGGCGATACTGCATATTTGGGGGCTTACACTGGCCTATGCTGCATGATGGGGGTTTACACTGAGCAATGCCGCACGCTGGGGGGCTTACACTGGGCGATACTGCATATTTGGGGGCTTACACTGGCCTATGCTGCATGATGGGGGCTTACACTGGGTGATGCTGCATATTGGGGGGTTTACACTGAGCAATGCCGCACGCTGGGGGGCTTACACTAGGCGATACTGCATATTTGGGGGCTTATACTGGCCTATGCTGCATGATGGGGGTTTACACTGAGCAATGCCGCACGCTGGGGGGCTTACACTGGGCGATACTGCATATTGGGGGGCTTACACTGGCCTATGCTGCATGATGGGGGTTTACACTGAGCAATGCCGCACGCTGGGGGGCTTACACTGGGCGATACTGCATATTTGGGGGCTTACACTGGCCTATGCTGCATGATGGGGGCTTACACTGGGTGATGCTGCATATTGGGGGGTTTACACTGAGCAATGCCGCACGCTGGGGGGCTTACACTAGGCGATACTGCATATTTGGGGGCTTATACTGGCCTATGCTGCATGATGGGGGTTTACACTGAGCAATGCCGCACGCTGGGGGGCTTACACTGGGCGATACTGCGTATTTGGGGGCTTACACTGGCCTATGCTGCATGATGGGGGCTTACACGGAGCAATGCCGCATGCTGGGGGGCTTACACTAGGCGATACTGCATATTGGGGGGCTTACACTGGGCGATGCTGCATGATGGGGGCACATCGGGGGTGGGGACTGTAGGAAGGATGGATGGGGTATAGAAGTCCATGGCTTATCATATTTCTCTTTCTCGGTCTATGACATTCGCTCACACACCGCGCTGCTATCTCCACTGCAGTCTCTTCTTCCCCAGCAGGATATATATTTTCTCTTCCTCCTTTAGGCTATGTGTCCACGGTAGAATGTACCTGCGGATTTTTCTGCATCAAAATCCGCAGCTTTCCCCCGGAAGCCGCACCTTAGCATAGGTGCGGATTTCGTTGCGGATTTCGTTGCGGATTTTGTCCATTGTACTCTATTGTGTTTCTGAATAAAGCTTAGTCTGTTTTGAAGGGAAAAAAAAAGGCTCTTTATGTCATTTCCTGTCCCAACCCTCCTTTCTTCTCCATTATCCATTTTGTAATAAAGGGGCAGAAATGTTTAAAGGGAACTTGTCGCCACTTTTTTTGTAAAAAGCTGCAGCCAACACCACTGTGCTCTTATATACAGCATTTTAACAGGCTGTATACAATAACCCAGTGGTGGTGGCCGCAGCTTACAGCCAAAAAATGTGGTGCCATGTTCCCTTTCACTGGTATTTAAAAAAAAAAAAAAAAAAAAAAAAGTGCTCCGCTGTATTTTCACTGTCCAGCCCGATGCAAGCAAGCAAAAGAGAGAGGACCCCGCTTCACCATGTAGGTGCTCAGGAGAAAATACGTAGGCTAATAAAAGATAGCTCCGGCACACTACCTCAATGTAGTCAGACACAAAAGGTTTCTTTAAAAGATTTTTATTTTTGAAAAAAGGAATTCATGTATATGATGTCCACAATGTTAACGTTTCGACCACATTACGGTCTTCATCAAAAGGACCATCTAAATACAAATGTGAATACAAAGAATACACAAATAAACAAATAGCAGGTGAACAAAAAATATAGCAACACATATTGCCAATTTAGGGATTCAATATAGAAAGGGGAAGATCAATTAGGAATAGTGATCGCTGTAGAATAGAACATAGGAGGTCTATATAATTTTATTATACCATGACACCAACACCCTGACACAAGATGGAAGGTGCCCGTGTGGTGAAAATAATATCCTGCGGGGTGTAACTGATGGAGCTAACGTTACCTGTAGTGATTAGGTCAGGTGAGCTGTTAACTGGGAGATGCGCCGCGGCGAGAGCCTAAGGACCGTTACTTAAGAGTTTGAATAACCATACAATCTATCAAAGTAAAAGACACAAAAATTCTAGACAACTGGATAGAAATGTCATGTCCTAATTGTATGTTTGCCCAGTATTGTTACCTTGAAGTTATGGATATTAAATTGCATGTCATGCCGCTATATTAGTTCGGCTCAATCATATTCTTAATTCTGATATGACCACCGTTTCATCTACATGGAAGCAGAGAAAAGTAAATCCAGTGGATCCAAACATTGGATTATATTAGAGAGAAAAAAAACTCACATATACTTGCTCTGTGACTGGGTCTAGTTAGATAATGGAGGGGCAATATGTCGTTCCAGTATCCTAGAATGAATAACATAGTATATTGCGACTATAATAATTAAATGTATATGAACATATGACTACAGCGTGAGACATACCTATAAGGTACTGCAAGGTAATGTCCGTGTCCTTTGTTTAGGTTCGTGCCTGTATACTATAGTGTTACATTAGGTAGTCCTATAGATAATGTTCACTGTCTCATATCGGAATACAGGCTGCTGTATATACATTGAGGTAAAGGATTTCTGATAAATGATAAACAGTATATTAGTAGATATACTTAACTTATTATTTAGTGCTTAGTAATCAGAGTCAAATAATAGACCTGTTCAGGTTCCTAAGTGTGTACATGGCACCCAATGGAGGACCGGACTGTCTAAACAAAGACAGAAGGAAGACATGAGTGAAGTAATCTCAACAAGCCGCAAGGCATCACCCAGTAACTCACCTGAACCCGTGCAAAATGGCAAAAGGACCTGCTCCCTCAGTGTGGCGGTGGTAAATGCCAGCAAGTGGGGGTTTATAAAGAGAGACCTGCACGAATCATTTCCTGTACTAGCAATCAGGAAGTGGGGAGGTGAACCGCTGTGACGTTTGCGTTCCAAAACGTCATGTGACCCTCCGTCGCGTCACTTCCGGTTTCGTGTGACCGTCCGATACGTCACTTTTCCCTTTTTTTAAAAATTCTTTTCATATGCAGATCGGTTCTTGGATGCATACATATGTGCACATTGTGCACATTCCTTTTATTAATGTATATGACGTATGCATCCAGTGTGTAGATTTGCACATATGTGCACATACACGGATTTCCTGAACTAAAGTGTAAGATTTGTACATACGTGCACATGGATTATTTGTCTATCAGTGTATACATGTGAAAGAGTACATCGATATAGGTTTACATATGGGATATGACGAATCATCTTATGTCTAATATATAATAACTATGAATAATTATAATGATTTAAGCCGAACTGCAATTCTAATATATTTCCCTTTTTTTCAGAATTACTGACACCGCACTCTTGGGCACTTTCCATGACATGCCACCCATAAGCACAGAAACGTACAATCATAAGAATGGCACTTATTCACCACCTTCTTCGGATTAGTGACGCCCCCTACACTAGCGTCACTCCTAGGACACACCTCCTGGCCTTCTCCTCCTCACTAGTGGCACATGACACCAGCAAAACGTAAACCGGAAGTGACGTATCGGACGGTCACACGAAACCGGAAGTGACGCGACGGAGGGTCACATGACGTTTTGGAACGCAAACGTCACAGCGGTTCACCTCCCCACTTCCTGATTGCTAGTACAGGAAATGATTCGTGCAGGTCTCTCTTTATAAACCCCCACTTGCTGGCATTTACCACCGCCACACTGAGGGAGCAGGTCCTTTTGCCATTTTGCACGGGTTCAGGTGAGTTACTGGGTGATGCCTTGCGGCTTGTTGAGATTACTTCACTCATGTCTTCCTTCTGTCTTTGTTTAGACAGTCCGGTCCTCCATTGGGTGCCATTTACACACTTAGGAACCTGAACAGGTCTATTATTTGACTCTGATTACTAAGCACTAAATAATAAGTTAAGTATATCTACTAATATACTGTTTATCATTTATCAGAAATCCTTTACCTCAATGTATATACAGCAGCCTGTATTCCGATATGAGACAGTGAACATTATCTATAGGACTACCTAATGTAACACTATAGTATACAGGCACGAACCTAAACAAAGGACACGGACATTACCTTGCAGTACCTTATAGGTATGTCTCACGCTGTAGTCATATGTTCATATACATTTAATTATTATAGTCGCAATATACTATGTTATTCATTCTAGGATACTGGAACGACATATTGCCCCTCCATTATCTAACTAGACCCAGTCACAGAGCAAGTATATGTGAGTTTTTTTTCTCTCTAATATAATCCAATGTTTGGATCCACTGGATTTACTTTTCTCTGCTTCCATGTAGATGAAACGGTGGTCATATCAGAATTAAGAATATGATTGAGCCGAACTAATATAGCGGCATGACATGCAATTTAATATCCATAACTTCAAGGTAACAATACTGGGCAAACATACAATTAGGACATGACATTTCTATCCAGTTGTCTAGAATTTTTGTGTCTTTTACTTTGATAGATTGTATGGTTATTCAAACTCTTAAGTAACGGTCCTTAGGCTCTCGCCGCGGCGCATCTCCCAGTTAACAGCTCACCTGACCTAATCACTACAGGTAACGTTAGCTCCATCAGTTACACCCCGCAGGATATTATTTTCACCACACGGGCACCTTCCATCTTGTGTCAGGGTGTTGGTGTCATGGTATAATAAAATTATATAGACCTCCTATGTTCTATTCTACAGCGATCACTATTCCTAATTGATCTTCCCCTTTCTATATTGAATCCCTAAATTGGCAATATGTGTTGCTATATTTTTTGTTCACCTGCTATTTGTGTATTCTTTGTATTCACATTTGTATTTAGATGGTCCTTTTGATGAAGACCGTAATGTGGTCGAAACGTTAACATTGTGGACATCATATACATGAATTCCTTTTTTCAAAAATAAAAATCTTTTAAAGAAACCTTTTGTGTCTGACTACATTGAGGTAGTGTGCCGGAGCGATGCAAGCAAGCAACTGAGGGCTGTGCTTCTCAGCGGGATAAGGCTGAAGCATTCTCTGCCCCTCCCGCTGAGAAAAACAGTCCTCAGCTGCCCCTGAAAATGGCGGCTCCGTTGTGAAGCGCCATTCACAGGTGCTGTACCGAGGCTAATCCAGCTGCCCTGATGCATTGGCTGGCTGGGTAATATATTACGGGGTTAATGCCAGTGTTCTGCAAACTGGCACTAAGCCCGAGGTTCATAATGTCATGCCTGTGTAGACACGGCCATTATGAACCTCCGTTTGGTACTAAAGAAAAGAAAACACTTTTTTTAAAAATTTTATTTGAAAGAAAAACACACACACATCCCTGATTGCCATCTTTATTACTCCCTGAATCCCCCGACGATAATCCATGACAACCCCAAGCCGGGCTCCGATGTGCACCCGGCTGACCCGGGCACGGACGTCAGCCGGTCCCAGCAGCCGGAAGAGAGCTTTGCAGCATCTCGAACACTGACGGCAGCTGGGACCGGCTGACGTCCGTGCCCGGGTCACATGAGTGCACATCGGAGCCCGGCACATCAGCTGGTCGGTGTGCAGTCAGCTGACCCGCCCGCGCTCGCGAATTAAGTCAGCTGACCAGGGCTCTGATATCAGATGTTCCCAGCTGCCGGAAAAGAGCTGTGCAGCATTTAATAATACACTGACGGCTGCTGTCACCGGCTGACGTCAGTGCCCGGGTCAGCCGGGTGCACATCGGAGCCCGGCTCGGAGTTGTCATGGATTATCGTCGGGGGATTCAGGGAGTAATAAAGATGGCAATCAGGGATGTGTGTGTGTTTTTCTTTCAAATAAAATTTTTAAAAAAAGTGTTTTCTTTTCTTTAGTACCAAACGGAGGTTCATAATGGCAGTGTCTACACAGGCATGACATTATGAACCTCGGGCTTAGTGCCAGTTTGCAGAAAACTGGCATTAACCCCGTAATATATTACCCAGCCAGCCAATGCATCAGGGCAGCTGGATGAGCCTCGGTACAGCACCTGTGAATGGCGCTTCACAACGGAGCCGCCATTTTCAGGGGCAGCTGAGGACTGTTTTTCTCAGCGGGAGGGGCAGAGAATGCTTCAGCCTTATCCCGCTGAGAAGCACAGCCCTCAGTTGCTTGCTTGCATCGGGCTGGACAGTGAAAATACAGCGGAGCACATTTTTTTTTTTTTTTTTAAAAAGAATTGTGAAAAAAGACCTGGGATCCTGTTTTGCCAGCTAAAAGCAAGCAGCCTGTAACTAGCTGCTTTTAGCTGGCAATCCAGAGTCCGGACACAACACGACTACACTGCCACTACTCTACACTACAAAATGGTGAAACTTCCTCTTCCTGAACTATCCTACATCACTTCCTGCGGATTTGTTTGCGAAATCCGCACCAAATCCGCAGGAAAAAGAGCCTGTGGGAACAGACCTGCGGATTTCTTGCGGATTTTACACCTTGCATTGACTTGCATGGGAAAAATCCGCAACAAAATCCGCAACAATAATTGACATGCTGCAGATTTTTCCGGATCAAAATCCGCGGCAAATCCGCCGCGGAAAAATCCGCAGCATGGGCACAGCATTTCCAAAATGCCATTGAAATGGCTTGGAAGTGCCGCTGCTGCAGATTTTCGGTAAATCCGCGGCAAAATCCGCGGTAAATCCGCAGCGTGGGCACATAGCCTTAGAAGTGACCTGGTGCCAGACTGCTTGAGGAGGTGGCGATGGGGGTGTTAGCTCCCAATTGGATAACTTTGGCACAGGAATCTCTAAAATTTCGCAGAACCGAGGGAGGTCAGATGCTTCTTTGATCATGGCTGTGCGAACGTTTTTCCTGGCCGAGAAGCTAAAGGGGAATCCCCATCTATAGAGAATCTGATTAGGACAAGAGTGGTTTGAGCATCCTCCTCGTTTGCAAGGTAATCCAGGAGAGGTCTGGCAGAAGTTGAAGAGGGTGACCTTCGTGTTCTATGTTGCGCAGTTTCCGTGCTTGCTGCATGATCTCTTCCTTCAGCTTATAGTCAGTCACACAGCAAATGATATCTCTAGGTGTTTGAGATGCATTTTTTTGGTCGGAAGGCTCTGTGGGCTCTGTCTAGACTTATTTTATGGGATGGTGGAGCTTTCAGAATTTTGTTAAATATGGCTTGCAGGACTATGAATAGGTTTTCTTCTCCACTATGTTCAGGAAGGCCCCTAACTCTTATATTATGATGTCGTCCTCTGTTGGCTAAGTCCTCTAGGTGACGTTGGTATTCACAAAGGGTGTCATGCTGTGCTGTTATTGTAGATTGCATAATGGCTACATAATTCCTTGTGTCATCATGGTCGGTCTCTAAAGCTTCCACCCTGTGAGCCACATGCTGGATATCCTGTCTGACAGCCGAGATCTCTGTTCTGCACACTTCTTTAATTTCTTGTATCATGGATTGCAGGTCTTCTTTTGTGGACAATTGTGCCATGTATAGCCTCCAGTCCCTCCGAGATATACTTTGTGAGTCCTCATCTGGCAGGAGAGGGGTATCTGGGGTGTTGGGTAGAAAAGTGGCTGGTTGTGCATAGAGGGGGTGGCAGACAAGTGAAAATCCTCTGCAGGCTCCTGTGCCTGTGAGGAGTCAGTGTTTTCCTTTGATCTTAACGTTTTGGTGTGTTAGGCCTTGTGCGCACTAGGCGTTTTTGCCGCGTTTTTAGCGGCGTTTTTTACCACGTTTTTGTGCTGAAAACGCAGTGACATTGCTTCCCCAGCGTTGTCTATGGGTTTTCAGAAGTGCTGTCCGCACACAGCGTTTTTTTGTAGCTGCGTTTTTGTGGTGACCACAAAAATGCAGCATGTCAATTATTTCTGCGTTTTTCACTGCGTTTTTCACCCATTGAGTTCAATGAGATGTTCAACAACGCAATGAAAAACGCATATAGCTGCGTTTCTATGACTAAAAACGCAGCTATAAACGCAAGGGGTGGGTACTAAAGTGACGTGTACAGGAAGAGGATTCCTTCTGTTGGTAAACACAGAAGCATGAATCCTCCCGGTACCGTCACCGCTGCGTCCACAACCCGCCCTGTGCCATGTCAGCTCCGTGCAGCGCCATGTCTGGGCGGGAGGTGGAGGCAGCGGCGAAAACCAAAGTGAACAGTAGAAAAATAAAAAAATGTCATATATACTCACCTGTCTGCAGGGTCCCGGTGCCATGCCCGCTCCCATCTCCTCCCGGTACCGCCGCTCTGCCTGTGTGCAGTCTCCCCGGGGCAGGACCTTGCTTGCAGGACCTGGCGGTGGATCACCTGATGCAGTCACCTGACGCATCAGCTGATCGTAATTCTCGCGGGGTCGCCGGCTTTTTCGCGGCCGGCTATCAGCTGATCCTGTCATCAGGGGACTTCATCAGCTGATTACCGGCAGCTCCTGCAGCGATCGGACGGGATCAGACTCTCATCCGATCGCTGCAGGAGCTGCCGGTAATCAGCACATAAGTGAGTATGTATTTATTTATTTATTTATTTTTTCTACTGATGCATCAGCTGATTGTATAATCGGCTTTTATACAATCAGCTGATGTGTGATGTGATTCACGTAGTTTAACCTGACACATCATCTGATCGCTTTGCCTTCCAGCAAACCGATCAGATGATATTGGATCCGGATTGGACGGTGCGGGACCCTAACCCAGGATTACTGCGGAGGAGGGGGGTTCTTTATTTCAATAAAGATGGAGTCACTAATTGTGTTGTGTTTTATTTCTAATAAAAATAGTTTTCTGTGTGTTGTGTTTTTGTTTTTTTTTTTATCATTACTAGAAATTCATGGTGGCCATGTCTAATATTGGCGTGACACCATGAATTTCGGGCTTAGGGCTAGCTGATAATATACAGCTAGCCCTAACTCCATTATTACCCAGCTAGCCACCCGGCATCAGGGCAGCTGGAAGAGTTGGATACAGCGCCAGAAGATGGCGCTTCTATGAAAGCGCCATTTTCTGGGGTGGCTGCGGGACTGCAATTCGCAGTGGGGGTGCCCAGAAAGCTTGGGCACCCTGCACTGTGGATTCCAATACCCAGCTGCCTAGTTGTACCCGGCTGGACTCAAAAATTAGGCGAAGCTCACGCCATTTTTTTTTTTTTTTTAATTTTTTCATGAAATAATTAAAAAAAAAAAAGGGCTTCTCTATATTTTTGGTTCCCAGCCGGGTACAAAAAGGCAGCTGGGGGTTGGGGGCAGCCCGTACCTGCCTGCTGTACCCTGCTAGCATACAAAAATATGGCGAAGCCCATGTCATTTTTTTTTCTTTTTGGGCAAAAAACTGCATACAGTCCTGGATGGAGGATGCTGAGCTTTGTAGTTCTGCAGCTGCTGTCTGCTCTCCTGCATGCACTAGTGAATGGAGCATGCTGAGCCTTGTAGTTCTGCAGCTGCTGTCTGCTCTCCTGCATACACTAGTTCTGCAGCTGTCTGCTCTCCTGCATACAATGAACATTTTGAAGAAGGAAATGACATCAGACCTTTTTTTTTTTTCCATCAACAATCTTTAATGGCATTGTGCACTGATTAAAAACGCAGTGAGCAAAAACGCAGCAAAAAACGCACCAAATCGCGGCAAAAACGCATGCGTTTTTGTCGCGTTTTTTAGCTGCGGGTGCGTTTTTTGAGACAAAAACGCACATAAAAACGCAGCGTGAAAAAAACGCCTAGTGCGCACATACCCTTAGAGATTTTGGTTTCCGTTCTGGCTGCTGTGATCCCTGTGTCACTACTGGGATTTGCAGGCCTTCCTCCTCCATGTGTCTGGCCCCCACCCTCTGCTCCACTGCCTTATGTTGGGAGCTGTGTTGTCTCATGTTCTCCTCCTTCCCCTCTCTGCCCTGCATGCTCTGCTTGTTATGCGGTGAGATGGGGCTTTGATGTACCTTATCACTGTCCTGCTGCAGCTGTATAGTGTCTCCTCTCTGGGATTCATGCCGAGCTGCCACCATGCTGCCTGCACGTGTCTTCTCAGCTGAGGAGTGGAGGAACGCGTCCAGGGATCCCTGTGTTGAGGTAGGCAGTGGGGAGGGCACCGTTCCGTTGGGCAGCTCCTGCTGGGGTCTCATGACCATCGCTGGAGTGCCACCGGTGGGTTTAATTGTAGCTATGGCCGTTTGTTATGCTGTGACTGCGGGAGGTCCTCTGCCAGGCGTCCTACTCCATTGACTTCGGTCCCGCCCCCTGTCGTCAGCTTCTAACGCTGCCTGAAACCCCTGACTGGATGTGGCCTGAATCGACGAGACTGTCACATCTTCGGTCAGTGCCCCGGGACCCTGGTCCTGGCCTCTGCCTGACTCAGCTGCCACTTGGTCAGAAGGGAAAGAGCTATCGGACCTCCGAGAGGCCCCTTGGGTTCCAGCCCTCCCACTGCGGGTGACAGCGGCCACAGCCGCTGTTACCGTGGGCCGTGCCTGCTTCTCCGTTCCTGACCAAGTCGCCGATTCAAGCAGACCTACCTGGCCTCCTGACACCCCGGTTCTGGGGGAACCTTGCACCAAGATCATACCTGGGAGCACTTCCGCTCCTGGGCCAGCCCCAATCTCACCTGCCTGTTACCCCCCCCCCCCCTCTGCAGCACCAGAACCCCGCTGTGAAATCTCTGGGGACCCCGCATTTGCTGTGGTAGCCCCCACCTCACACACTGGCTCTCTCCCTGCAGTATCCTGCTCTCTGCTTATCCCTGCAGAGGGCAACAGATCCCAGCTCACTGGCTGATCACTTGTAAAGGCATTGTCACACCTTTCTCTGACCCCCTCCCCTGTCACAGCTGCAGCTGCGTGTGTGTCTGCGGTGTCAGTGTAAGCGGAAGACTCCAAGCTCACTCCCTCCTCCCTTACAACAGGTACGTATAACACAATAATGCAGCCACTGGTGAAATATAAATGATCAAAGACCAAATACAGAAACCTAAAATTTATCTTTTAATAATGATTTCTCTAAAAAAAGGAAAGGAATACCTTGCCTTTAATAGAAATAGTGCCTCGTGGAGAGTAAGGTACTGTATAGCCCTTATAATATATGAGGGCCTATACACCCTAACACGTGACATAACAAAAAATACACAAAGGCTAGTTAGGTGTTACAACTGACCCAGGCGCAACTGGTTGAATTATATAGGCAAAACTTCAGACCTCAAGGTCTTCTCACTATGGTGCTGCCTATAGTATTGTACCACACCACATCCTCGTATATCTGATGAGGGGGATAGGTACACCACCACCCATAAGGGTGTTAGATCAGCCAGTAAGTGCCCAGTGGTTCAGGACAAATCGACAAAGCTTCAGGGTTTATAGTACACTCAGATCCCCACTGTGCCTTTGTCTGATTAGTAAAAAATGGAGCGATCTCACCCGTGTTGGTGTATCTTTTTTCCATACAGACAGTTTGTCACCATTATCGGCATATCCACGGGCCCTTCCACTCTGGATCCGGGATCCCTTCTAATAAAGCAAACTGTCCTTCTCCCAGATTTTTCTTCTCCTGACGCGTTTCCTAGATACTATTCTTCAGGGGAGTTTATATAAGGAGATGCAGGTTTTAATGAAAAAACCTCTAGTGGGTTCACAGATGGTGACAGCAAGAATCCTCTCCGCTGTACCTGGTACTGGTGCAGCGGAGAGGATTCTTGCTGTCACCAGCTGTAGCAGTGGACCCCTTTTGGCTTCTGGTCTCTGATGAACTGGCGGAGATCCTCAGGGCAGTTCCACAAGAGTTGCTCCGTGATGAACAAATCCAGGATCTCCGGTCCGGTGGTAAGCTGCAGGCCTTGGGTCCAGTGGTCGGCAGCTCTGGCAAGGGCCCGCCGGTGGTCAGCCCAGGTGTCCTTTGGTCCCTTCTGCAGGCTCCGGAACTTCTTGCGGTAGGACTCCGGAGTAAGGTTGTACTGTTGGATCAGGGCTCGCTTGATGGTGTCATAGCCCTGATCTGCCTCAGCAGGCAAGTCCCCAAGGATATCCAGGGCCTTACCCCTTAAACGGGGGGTCAGGTACTTGGCCCACTGGTCCTTGTCCAGATG
Source organism: Anomaloglossus baeobatrachus (assembly GCF_048569485.1). NCBI lineage: Eukaryota > Metazoa > Chordata > Amphibia > Anura > Aromobatidae > Anomaloglossus > Anomaloglossus baeobatrachus. Next base: position 679,076,858 of record NC_134355.1, read on the forward strand.
GTGTTGCCGGCAAGTCCGTTCAAAGGTCGTCAGAAAAGAGTCCAAGTCTCCATCCTTCTCCAGCCCTGGGAAGTCCTCAACATGGACCTTTGGGAGCTTGGTGTCTCGATGGTCACGGGTGGATGATGAGGGCTGGAGCTGATCTAGCTGCAGCCGATGGTCTCGCTCTGCCTGTCGTTCCGCAGCTTCACGCTCTGCCAGACGCCCATGCTCTGCTATGAGTATCTGGTAGGTGTTCTGGTCATCAGCTGTAAGCCTGTTCACAGCAGCTTGAAGGAGGGCCTCTGAACCTCTCAGGCCGGAGGGATTTGCAAGGGGTGATCTGCGGCACACTGCAGAGCCTGGTGAGCCGCTGGCATCTGGCTCTTTGAGGACCCTTGGGCGAGCTCCTCCTCATCTTGTCCATAATTGCCAGGTTGGGCGATGTCCTCTGCAGAGCTGTTATTGGGCGTCGGGCTCCTGGAGGGCTCATTGATAAGCTCCTCATTGCTGTCCACAGCACCGTCCTCCACCTCCTCGCCTCTGCCCAGAGCATCGGCCATTTCTTTAGCTTTGTGGCCCCTGGTGCTCTTAGCCATTCTTGCAGACTTTGGTCACTGACACAGAACTGACACCTGATGCACCCACACACCTTACAGTATCTGCACTCTGACACTCTAGTGTTGAGCTGGTCTGAAGACCCCAGTAGCCACAGCTGCTACTGGCAGTCTTTAGTGTTTGGGAGTATGGGTCTCACACTCACACACACTATTATCTCGATCCCACCGCTTGCCACCAATTTGTGACAAAACCCCCGGAGGGGGGTAGGAAGCGGAAGCTATAAGCCCCCCTTTCCACCACCCTGCCGACAGACAGAGCATGTGAAGCGCTCTCTAGCGTCCCTCTTATAGTCAGGCCAATTATGGAATTGCCAGACAATAAGCAAGGAGGCCACTATTCTACTATGCCGATGACTAAAGGGCTCCCAGTGAGAGTAAGGTATATATTCCCCCCGACCTCCGGACGGAATATATCTAAACCTCCCTCCGATCTCACTGGGTGGCCCACAATGATCCTTGGCGTAAACTCGCTGCCACCAATCGATTACGATAACTATTACGCCGAGCACATAGACGTGGCGTTCAGGATCGAGATAACAGAACGGCCCAAGATTAATTATATATTTTAATCGCCCTAAATGGCACACTAGAAACTACAATATATACAATATGGAATTTACAGAATATATATATATATATATATATATATATATTAATGTCAGAGTACATCTACAAATAAGGCATGGTTACAAACAGAGGCAGATCATGCAGTTACCTTATGCGTCTGGCCACAGGGGGGCGCCGTTCGACCAGGGTTCCAGGGACTTTCTCACAGGTGTATAGCACACCTGACCCCGAGCAAACACGACCTAAAATTGGCTGTACTGTGTTTAGCAATTGGCTACAATCCATGTCCCCTCCCCGTTTGGTGACTTCACAGGAGTGAACAGCTCCACCCTTGTCCTGCGTCTAAAATAATACCCCAAAGTGATTATTGGCCATAACTTTTCCTGGGAACATCGTAGGCGGACACCAATGCTCTCATTTTTACAGTTATGATTTTACCTTCACAATGATAGGAAACATGGCTAGTCTGCTGGTGCCCCACTGCCCAATATCAAGTTTGGGCTACCTACAAAGGTCCCACGCCTATATAAAATATGTGCTGGAATCGTCAGCATCCTGGGATGCCATATTTCTGCTCAACATAGGAATCACGGCTCACGAGATATTACATATTTACTCCTGGTGCCTATCTGTCTGGGGACTTCAGGATGCCGGTTAATTAGTTGGGAACTTCTTCCACAGTGTCCCAGAGGGGGGTCTTCCTTCCCTTTTGTGTACCGAAGAACTAAAGCTGGTGTCACACATAACGACGACGACAACGACGTCGCTGCTACGTCACCATTTTCTGTGACGTTGCAGCGACGTCCCGTCGCTGTCGCTGTGTGTGACATCCAGCAACGACCTGGCCCCTGCTGTGAGGTCGCCGGTCGTTGCTGAATGTCCAGCTTCATTTTTTGGTCGTCACTCTCCCGCTGTGACACACACATCGCTGTGTGTGACAGCGAGAGAGCGACGAAATGAAGCGATCAGGAGCCGGCGTCTGGCAGCTGCGGTAAGCTGTAACCAGCGTAAACATCGGGTAACCAAGGGAAGACCTTTCCCTGGTTACCCGATGTTTACGCTGGTTACCAGCCTCCGCTCTTGCTGCCAGCGCCGGCTCCTGCACTGTGACATGTGGCTGCAGTATGCATCGGGTAATTAACCCGATGTATACTGTAGCAAGGAGAGCAAGGAGCCAGCGCTAAGCAGTGCGCGCGGCTCCCTGCTCTCTGCACTGTGACATGTAGCTGCAGCACACATCGGGTTAATTAACCCGATGTGTGCTGCAGGAGAGCAAGGAGCCAGCGCTAAGCGCGGCTCCCTGCTCTCTGAACTGTGACATGTAGCTGCAGCACACATCGGGTTAATTAACCCGATGTGTGCTGCAGGAGAGCAAGGAGCCAGCGCTAAGCGCGGCTCCCTGCTCTCTGCACATGTAGCACAGCGACGTTATGATCGCTGCTTCTGCTGTGTTTGACAGCTAAGCAGCGATCATAACAGCGACTTACAAGGTCGCTGTTACGTCACCGAAAATGGTGACGTAACAGCGACGTCGCTGTCGTTTAGTGTGACACCAGCTTAAGCAGCTCACCTAATTTCCATATCATAGAAGACCGCCTTTTGTTCAAGCCACTGCTAAACAGACAACTTCCTCAAGTTAATTAGCATACTGATTGACTCTTCCTTAGGCTTGACATACCTTGAAAAGATGGGGGGGGGTATAGGAATATGGCTTATAGCGCAGAATATATCCCTATGTCCTCACAGTCATGCTTGGTATTAATTCAGTCCCTCATCTATGTTAGTGTTTTTGGATTCCAGTAACAGTGTGCTGATATAGGTCGTGTGACCTCAGGGTTTTTCCATATCAGACGTGCTGGTATTTTTTAGGGTTTTTACGGTTGCAGACAGTGCTCCTTCCTATCCTTTCCTATAAAGATAGTTTGGGCCTCACCTTTGCTGAAATCTGTTTTTCTAGCTTTGTATTGAGTTTTCCTATGTCACCGTAGTCTTTACATGTGGGGGGCTATCTATATCTTTGGGGATTGCTCCGAAGCAGATTAGTTTTCCTATATCTCTATCTGTAAGAATATTTAGTTCTCTGGCTGTGTCGAGACGACTAGGTCATCGTAGGCTCGTCCCACGGCTATTTCTAGTTGTGTGTCAGGATTAGGTCTGCAGTCTGATAAGATTCCAGCCACTCTGTTACCTTTTGGTTTCCGCATTTTTTGATCCTCCTCGGTCCTTGAATCCTAACGGGCACATCTGGGGTGGGGACTGATGGATGGGAGCACATCTGGGCTGGGGACTGTAGGTGGGGACTGTAGGATGAATAGGGGCACATCTAGGGTTTTTAAATCCAGTGAAAAAAGTCTACAATGTGTGTCAATCAGTGACGTTTCGGTCCTTTCTTGGACCTTTTAGGACCTTTATCAAGCTCGCACTATAAAGATACATAAGAAAAATACAAAGTGAATATTCTCTCAAAGGTACATGAATATTAGAGCAAAAATAATAATAATAAAAAAAGATTTATCTATATAACAGAAAATGGACACAATTGGAACATGGCCACGTCCCCAGTGGCTGCAAACTCCCATAATATTCACTTTGTATTTTTCTTATGGATCTTTATAGTGTGAGTTTGATAAAGGTCTAAGGAAGGACCGAAACGTCACTGATTGACACACATTGTGGTCTTTATTAACTGGATTTAAAAAATAAAAAAAAATTTGGAAAATATTTTGGATATTTTGAGTACCAGATTTATTTCTTCACTTTATTCTGATTTTATGTCAGATAGTGAGAAAAACCTGCAGATGTGTCTTTATAGAGATGGAGGGAAAAACCTGCAGATGTGTCTGTATAGATAGTGGATGGAAACTTCTTGTTTTTCCTACCGACTCCTCAGCCCTGGTGTGGAGGGTGCTGTGGAGGAAGTCACTGTGGAGGTATCCTACAATGCTTGTGGGACACTTTTGTTGGCATTATACATTATGAGGCAATGAAAGGGGAATCTTTTGGGCTTTAAGAGGAAAATTACTTTGTAAGGGTTGTAAAGTTCTGTGAGAGGTTCTTATGACCTAGTTTAATTTTTTATTTTTTATTTACAACTGCATATTTTCTTGAATTTTTCAAAAACAACAAAGAGAAAATACATGGATATGGCCCGCAAACATGTGAGCAGTAATTTTAAACCATAAATCAGGACACACATCATATTATCCATTGATATATGAGAGACAAAGAATGTGACAAGACAGACAATACAATACTAGACAAGGAGACATAGGGAAGGAGGGGACGGAATAGGGAGGATAAGTATATCAAACTTCCATCAGGACCATGCCGAGCTATCATTCTTTATTGGCCCAGTAAGTATCCCAAAGGGACCAAACACTCAAAATTATCCACCATGTTATTTGACATGGCGGATAGGTACTCCATCCTCTTCACATCTTGGATCCTAGAATGGAGATCATTAAGTGAGGGCGGATGGGCTAACCTCCATTTACTGGCAATCAGACACCTGGCTGCTGTGGTTATATGTAATAGTAACTGCTTCACTCTCCTCGCCAACTGGACAGGTGGAAAATTCAATAGATAGAATTTAGGATCTAAGGGTATCTTAAGATCGGCTACTTTGTAAATAAGAGATTGTACCAACTTGCAGAAGCATTGGATATTTGGGCATACCCAGAATATGTGCGGTATATCTCCCCCTGTAGTACCACATCTCCAGCAGTTATCAGGTATAGCCGGATTTAGTTTATGTAGTAGTGGTGGGGTGTGATACCAGTACATGAGTAATTTATACTGGTTTTCCTTATAGACCTAGCACGAGGATGTTTGAGGCAGTATCCCAAATCCATTTCCACATACATAAGGGAATGGTCTCACCAAGGAAATCCTCCCATTTACTCATATATGTATGATTTGGCTTGTCTTCTGGGTAGGGAGTAATTAAAATGCGATATGTCCGAAATAAGGCCCTTGGTGGAGACCCCAGCTCTGCATAATCTTTCTAAGAGTGTAGGGGTAGAAACTTCTAGGGAGTAAAAAAGGGAGCGCATCAAGTGTCTAACTTGTAGGTACCTATATTGGGAGTTGCCAGGGAGATTAAAACTAGTTGATATGGTGGCGTAGGGGAGAAGGACCCTGGAGTGTGCGTCTACTATGTCAGCAAAACAAAAGAGCTTCCTGTCGAACCATGTCTTAGTCACAGCACCTTGCATACCATTGTCTTGCTAAATTCTACTAAAAAGGGGGCTGAAAGCCCGTACTTAAGAAGTGCTCACTGATATCCTAATCAGGCATGAATACTAAGATTCTTTATAGCAAGATACTATTTATTTTAATAGCACATGAATAATCAATGGTACATAGGCATTAGAACTACTTCATAATCATAGAATCTTATACAATAACAGAAATATGCATCAACATTACCGTTTATGTTGTAGCAATCCTTTCTCATCGGAGGGACTCGATTAGTGTGAGAAGGAACAACCCGGCCTTTTGCATCACAGGAGCGGTACATACTCTTCAGCTTCCTGAAAGGGTTCCCTAAATGTCACTAAGCGAGTCCTGTCTCTTTATAGTAAAATTTGTAGTCTGTTTTCTGAATGGTTAATTGGTGACCAGCATGTGACAGCTGAGTCATGTTCATGTAACTTGACCACAAGCTGCTGTGGGTACCAGCAGCTTCCTGCACATTTCCTGCACATTTAGCCAGTTGACAACTGGCCGACCACAGTTTCCTGGAGATATTGCAAGGAGCCGTGAATTTTAGATGCTAGCTTCCTTACACCTGTTTTCAACTAACCACAAGTTTCCTGACTGTGGAACTGTAAACGTTACTTCCTCATCGTGGTTTTGCTTAAGATCTGTTTGACACGTATTCTTCATCATGGTAAAAATGGGTCAGCCAGAGGACATCTCTCTCTGATACTGAATTATTGATGGATCAAATAATATCTGGGATCACTATTTTTTGATTTATGATCACTATCTAAATCACACTCATTCTTCAGTCATATCACATTGGTATCACAATCAGTCCTTGATCCCAGGGATTATTTTCCATCATCAGTATTCCACTAGAGGAAGATCACTCTGAAAACAGCATACCATGACCAAGAGTATCGCTTTTAATAGGACACTATCATTGACTTTGCCACAAATTTTGATTTATTGGTTTGTTTGGATAAACGTTGAATAACAAATAGAATCACTTTCACTACTATGTATATTAAAACTAAAAGCAATATTATCTGAAAAGCTCCCTGCAAAAGCCCCATTACCCATCCTCCTAACCCCTTAAACCAATTTGCAGGGTTTAGGAAGGAAAAGGTATTCGCCCACCAACTATCTTTATTTACATCATTATCTTTTTGATATTTATCTCTTAATTTTTGTATGTCATTTAACTTTACTCATAATTGTAGCGTCCTTCAGGATCTATGTAATGGCAACAGGCGGGGCCTATTATCTGACACATACCCCCTTGGGCTGCTGTTAGGTAATCAAGTACCAAAGTATGCTGGTTAGTAACTATTATTAACTGCTGTTGTACAGCTACAGTGGTGTTTACTATATCCAAGATTGCAAAAATTTTATCATCTAGATAATCAGTTGATTCTACTAATGTATCCCACATTTGCATTACCATTGGATATAGGAACAAAGTACTGAAAAACTTATTTGCTGTTCCCATTTGTACCACATGGGGTCGCCCTGATTCCCTTGGTCTATAATCTGCAGCTCTCTTGAATATCATGTGTTTTGGCAAAACCTGAGCATCTAATTGATCATAAGGTACTATAAAGGTAGCTGGGGTCAAACGAGCTAAAGTACAGCTTCCCTTGACTCCTACTGGGAGCCATTTATAGGCATTATACCCACATACCCAATACATTCCTCTAGGTAAATCCCATATAGCCGAGTGTTGCAAAACTAAACGATGAACCAAGTCAACGAAAATACTAACATTTGATAACAAACACCACCCGGGCTGTTGTCCAACTGGGCTACAGTATCCTACATCAGGATTATTACAGGTCGGATCATTTGCTCGATATTGAGGTATCATTACATATTAGATTTCCCGATATGTTACTACAAGTTTCACTAGTCCCATTTATGAACATATTGGCATAAGGCCATAACATATCATGAATTGTCCTTTCCACTAAGCTGGGTTTAAAAGCATCAAAAGTATTTACAGTTGTCCCAAAACTTATTTTTATATCCTCCATAGGGAGGAATCCCAGGTTAGTCAGCCCAGTCTTATTTCTTGGTACCCAAATTCCTCCCTTTATAGCCAGATATTGTAAATTAGTGACTGTTCCACTCAAATTGCCTTGCCACCATGGAAGATTGATCCATCCCACTTCGGGAAATGGTACTGTAGTATTCCATAGTCGAACATTTCGAGTGTCTTTATCAGCAAGATGATCAGAACAACTTTTCCACTTTAGGATTTTCTCCATTGATACCGGGACATCCAGCTAAAGGTCCAGTCACACTAAGCAACTTACCAGCGATCCCAACAACGATAGGGATCGCTGGTAAGTTGCTAGGAGGTTGCTGGTGAGATGTCACACAGCGACGCTCCAGCGATCCCACCAGCAACCTGACCTGGCAGGGATCGCTGGAGCGTCGCTACACAAGTTGCTGGTGAGCTCACCAGCAACCAGTGACCAGCCCCCAGCGCCGCGTGGAAGATGCTGCGCTTGGTAACTAAGGTAAATATCGGGTAACCAACCCGATATTTACCTTGGTTACCACCGCACGTGCAGAGAGCAGGGAGCAGCGCACACTGAGCGCTGGCTCCCTGCTCTCCTAGTTACAGCACACATCGGGTTAATTAACCCGATGTGTGCTGCAGCTAAATGTGCACAGAGCAGGGAGCAGCGCACACTGCTTAGCGCTGGCTCCCTGCTCTCCTAGTTACAGCACACATCGGGTTAATTACCCGATGTGTCCTGCAGCTACATGTGCACAGAGCAGGAGCCGGCACTGACAGTGAGAGCGGCGGAGGCTGGTAACAAAGGTAAATATCGGGTAACCAAGGACAGGGCTTCTTGGTTACCCGATGTTTACATTGGTTACCAGCCTCCGCAGAAGCCGGCTCCTGCTGCCTGCACATTTAGTTGTTGCTGTCTCGCTGTCACACACAGCGATCTGTGCTTCACAGCGGGACAGCAACAACTAAAAAATGGCCCAGGACATTCAGCAACAACCAACGACCTCACAGCAGGGGCCAGGTTGTTGCTGGATGTCACACACAGCAACATCGCTAGCAACGTCACAAAAGTTGTTCGTTAGCAGCGATGTTGCTAGCGATGTTGCTTAGTGTGACGGGGCCTTAAGGGATACTGGTGGCTGTAACCGGAGAATGTGTACAGATCCAGCAATCTGTGTGTTGACTACTGTTCAGCGCATCAGTTAAAATGTGATGGTGCATCAGAAATTTATTCGCCATAGGTTCCTCCTGATGTAGACTTGTCCATCCAACGACCAAAGAGGCAAACATCAAACACAGGAATTTCTCCCTCTCATCACTATCGAGCTCTTCCCATTAACCAATACCATGGATTCCGCTTATTTACAACACCATCTGCAAATAAAGATACACTATTATTCTCGTAAATAACATTTTTCTTGTGGAACATATTCCCACTTCTCCACTCCTGGTCTCATTATCAGGAGAGTACCATCTTTTCCGACCGCTATTACCTCTGCCTCTGAGGGCGGTCCTTGGAGGTTTTGAATCCATATTTTTGCTCCTACATTTGTAATATTAGGAACCTTTAATACCCCGTATTGTTAATTCTGCCGGGACAGTTCCTTCTCTTATTTCAGACAAGTTTATTGGGATTATCAACATCTGAGCCACCTTCTGGTGCTTCACCAATATCAAAGGTTCATTTCTCAAATTTAGCATCAGTACCTTGATTTCTCCCTGATAATCTGCATCTATTACCCCTCCCACCACTATGGCTCCTTTTAACGCTAAACTAGAACGAGTGGCTATTTGACCATAATGATCCTTTGGCATCTGGCAACCCAATCCGGTTGAAATTGGTTTTACCTTACCTGGGGGTACCACGACAGTTTCCAATGTACTGAGGTCTAAACCTGCTGAATAAGGTGTCGCTCTTTCTGGGAGTTTTGCCTCTTCTTCCACTTTCCAATAAATGATTGTACTCACTACTGTGCCTCATGAATAGTAAGATTTGGTGTCAACATCCTCATGAGAGGAGTCATAGAATCTGTGATAGGTCTATTGTTTATTATCTGTAGGGCTTCACTGAGATTGTCTCTCCATTGTCCATACTGTTTGTCTGATTGATTTACTTTTTTCAAGGTGGATTTCAACAACCCATTCATTCTTTCCACCAGACCAGCCGCCTGGGGATAGTATGGCATATGATACACCCATTGAATGTTAAGCTGGTGTCACACACAGCGACAACGACGTCGCTGCTACGTCACCATTTTCGGTGACGTTGCAGCGACGTCCCGTCGCTGTCGCTGTGTGTGACATCCAGCAACGACCTGGCCCCTGCTGTGAGGTCGTTGGTTGTTGCTGAATGTCCTGGGCCATTTTTTAGTTGTTGCTGTCCTGCTGTGAAGCACAGATCGCTGTGTGTGACAGCGAGACAGCAACAACTAATGTGCAGTGAGCAGGGAGCCAGCTTCTGCTGAGGCTGGTAACTAATGTAAACATCGGGTAACCAAGAAGCCCTGTCCTTGGTTACCCGATATTTACCTTTGATACCAGCCTCCTCCGCTCTCACTGCCTGTGCTGCCGGCTCCTGCTCTGTGCACAGATAGCTGCAGCACACATCAGGCAATTAACCCGATGTGTGCTGTAACTAGGAGAGCAAGGAGCCAGCGCTCAGTGTGCGCTGCTCCCTGCTCTGTGCACATTTAGCTGCAGCACACATCGGGTTAATTAACCTGATGTGTGCTGTAACTAGGAGACTGGGGGCTGGTCACTGGTTGCTGGTGAGCTCACCAGCAACTCGTGTAGCCACGCTCCAGCGATCCCTGCCAGGTCAGGTTGCTGGTGGGATCGCTGGAGCGTCGCAGTGTGACAGCTCACCAGCAACCTCCTAGCAACTTACCAGCGATCCCTATCGTTGTTGGGATCGCTGGTAAGTTGCTTAGTGTGACTGGACCTTAAGATTGACGTAGGGGTCCCTTTTTATCAATAGGGGGGCTTGGCTGGCTACCTATGGTAAATCACTTCCTTCTGAACTTTCATTTACACAGACTTCAGTCTGTGTATTAGCCCTTCCTTCCGTGACCTTTGTGGCCACGGCTGCAGCCAGTTCTTCCCATGGATAAACTGACTGAAAATCTTCCCAAGACACTTTCTTTGGGGTTTTTTCCCCTTTTCCCTCTGATTTCTTTACCTTGGGGGGTTTTGAGTCCCCTTCCACATTTGTAGTGGTCACTTTTTTTGCAGATAGAACTTTGTTTGTACAACCTCCATAATTCTCCTGTCTCCTTTCCATCAATCCTTTCCTTATTGATCCCGGCTTTAAGCAAAGCCTGGAACATGTCTTTGCGAGACACCCGTGGGGCCTCCCCTACTGATTTCTCTTTCCAATCAGGATTGTTTGGCTTACTGTTACCAACATGGCCTCCAGGGGACGATTTATCCCACTGTCCCATATCCTGTAACTCCCTCATCCTCCCTAGAACTACACTGATTAATTCTCCAGTCAGCGCTACAGTTAAGGTTAAAATAACTGTTTTGTATGCTGGAGGAGCATGTTTAACCAGCCTATTTCTTATGCTGGCTGTTATAATGAGTACTGGAGATAATCATCATCCATTCCCAAAAGAGGAAGAGCATTCCTCATTGCTTCTTCCTTCATCCTTTCCATACCATCTTTTAAGGTATACCAAGGTTTATCATTGATAGGAAAGTCTGCTTCTGATGGGTATATGTCAAGAAAAGCATGGGCTAAGATCATGATTAAGTTTTGAGTACCATGCTCATTATGATCAACAAAATAATTTATTGATCTCTGAATTACTGGGTCCCAAGACATGGTGACAAATTTTGCCACGTCTCCGGCGTCAAAGTGCACTCCACCTCCTCCGAGATCGTGCACCCTGACCAACCAGGGAATTTCTCCTTCTCCTGGTTTTTTTCTAAACTGTGTTAAAATGCTATCAACTTCTCCCTGAGAGTAATCTTCAATGGTTACTCGATTTTTTACATGAGGAATCGTTCTCTCATTTGTGATGGCATTACCATCTTCGTCATATTGCAGATTTCCCTGACCATCCCGGACATGTTCCCGGATGATCTCATTCTCTTTCCTCTCTAGGCGCCTTCTTACAGGGTTAGCCTGAATCTTCCCTTTATGGTAATCCTCCTCATCAGATGATGATGAATCCCACACATCCCCATCCCAAGTATCGGGATCCCAGTTTACAGGAGCTGAGGCGATACTTTTATGTACTTTGGTTTTATTTACTTTTCCTCTTCTTTTCTTGTACTTATTTTGAGCAATTTTTACGGCAGCTTTTTCTGCCACATTCTGATAATGTTCCAATTTATCCTTCAACAGTCTGGTATTACATTCCAGAACTGTTTTCTGGCCACCTAATTCTATCATCTTTTGTTCCATCTGGGAACCTTTCTTCTGCATCTTTAGATTATGATCATGCATCTCGCGATATGCACTTGCCAAAATCCAGATGCGCCGTCCTAAAGACACTACATCACCTGCTTTCACAGGGACACTACTGAGTACATTTACAACATCAGTAGGTTCACTACCCTTGAGCTTATTCTGCCATTGCAGTTCCAGCAAAGGAAATAGATTTTTGATAACAATGAAAGATAATTACCTTTCACAAATGGTACAGGACCCCACAAGAGGGGGAGCACTACTAGACCTTGTACTAACCAATAGGCCAGACCGCATATCAAATATACAAGTTGGGGGTTACTTGGGGAATAGTGATCACAAAATAATAAGTTTTCATGTATTCTTTAGTAAGATGTCTAGTAGAGGGGCTACAAGGACACTAAACTTCAGGAAAGCAAATTTTAAACGGTTGAGAGATGATCTTAGTGCAATAAACTGGGATGATGTACTAAGTAATAAAAGTACACAAAGCAAATGGGAGACTTTTATGAGCATCCTGAATAGGGCTTGTGCAGAAAATATACCCTATGGGAACAAACATGCTAGAAATAGGAGGAAACCCCTATGGCTAAATAGAGCTGTAAGGGAAGCAATAAAAGAAAAACAGAAAGCCTTAAAAGAATTAAAGAGGGTAGGTAGTGATGAGGCATTATATAATTATAGAAAATTAAATAAAATATGTAAAAAACAAATTAAGTTAGCTAAGTTTGAGACAGAGAGACTCATTGCGAGAGAAAGTAAAAATAATCCTAAAATATTCTTTAACTACATAAACAGTAAAAAACTGAAAAGCGATAGTGTTGGCCCCCTTAAAAATAGTCTTGGTGAAATGGTGGAAGGGGATGAGGGTAAAGCCAACCTGCTGAATGACTTTTTTTCTACGGTTTTTATACAAGAAAATGCCATGGCAGATGACATGACCAGTGATACCATAAATTCACCCTTGAATATTACCTGCTTAACCCAGCAGGAAGTACGCCGCCGCCTCGAAATCACTAAGGTTGACAAATCTCCGGGCCCAGATGGCATACACCCCAGAGTACTACAGGAATTGAGTTCTGTGATAGATAGACCATTATTTTTAATCTTCTCAGATTCCTTAATAACAGGGTTGGTACCGCAGGACTGGCGCATAGCAAATGTGGTGCCAATATTCAAAAAGGGGACAAAAACTGAGCCGGGAAATTATAGGCCGGTAAGTTTAACCTCTACGGTTGGTAAAATCCTTGAGGGTTTCTTGAGAGATGCTATACTGGAGTATCTCAAGAAAAATAACCTTATGACAGAGTATCAACATGGGTTTATGAGGGATCGATCCTGTCAAACTAATTTGATCAGCTTCTATGAAGAGGTAAGTTCAAGCCTGGACCAGGGAAATGCAGTGGATGTTGTGTATATGGACTTTTCAAAAGCTTTTGATACGGTGCCACACAAAAGGTTGGTACATAAAATGAGAATAATGGGGATAGGGGAAAATATGTGTAACTGGGTTAAAAACTGGCTAAGTGATAGGAAACAAAGGGTGGTTATTAATGGTACGTACTCGGACTGGGTCTCAGTTCATAGTGGGGTACCACAGGGGTCAGTATTGGGCCCGCTTCTTTTCAACATATTTATAAATGACCTTGTTGGGGGCATGCGGAGTAGAATTTCAATATTTGCAGATGATACTAAACTTTGCAGGGTAATCAATACAGAGGAGGATAATTTTATATTACAGGGAGATTTATGTAAATTGGAGGATTGGGCTGAGAAGTGGCAATTGAAGTTTAATGTAGATAAATGTAAGGTCATGCACTTGGGTAGAGGAAATAACATTTATGATTATGTACTTAATTGTAGAACACTGGGTAAAACAGACACAGAAAAAGACTTGGGTGTATGGGTGGATGGTAAACTTCACTTTAGTGGACAGTGTCAGGCAGCTGCTGCCAGGGCTAATAAAATAATGGGATGTATTAAAAGAGGTATAAGTGTTCATGAAAAAAATATAGTTCTACCTCTGTACAAGTCACTAGTGCGACCGCACTTAGAATACTGTGTACAATTCTGGTCACCGATATATAAGAAGGACATAGCTGAACTGGAGAGGGTGCAGAGAAGAGCCACCAAGATTATTAGAGGGATGGGTGGGCTGCAATACCAAGACAGGTTATTAAACTTGGGGTTATTTAGTTTGGAAAAACGAAGGCTTAGGGGGGATCTAATCACAATGTATAAATATATGAGGGGACAGTACAGAGACCTTTCCAAAGATCTTTTTACACCTAGGCCTGCGACTGGAACACGGGGGCATCCGCTACGTCTTGAGGAAAGAAGGTTTAATCATAATCACAGACGAGGATTCTTTACTGTACGAGCAGTGAGACTATGGAACTCTCTGCCGCATGATGTTGTAATGAGTGATTCACTACTAACATTTAAGCAGAGCCTGGATGCCTTTCTTGAAAAATTTAATATTACCAGTTATGTATATTAGATTTTATGACAGGGTATTGATCCAGGGAACTAGTCTGATTGCCGGATGTGGAGTCAGGAAGGAAATTTTTTCCCCATTGGAACTTGTTTGCCACATTGGGTTTTTTTTTGCCTTCCTCTGGATCAACATGTTAGGCTACGGGTTGAACTAGATGGACTTAGAGTCTCCCTTCAACCTTAAAAACTATGATACTATGATTGTTCTGCCAATCCACAATTGACCAATTAATGTACTATAAGATTGTAGGGAGCCTCAGTCCAGCCGGGGATCTCCACAACAACCTCCTTCACATTATCCTTACGTTTTCTTAACATTTTGACACTATGGAAAAAGATGTTTTTAATTTCTAAATTACAAAAATTCATTACTTACTTCTTATAGAAGTAATCCTGCCGACTACGCCAATTTATGTCTTGCTAAATTCTACTAAAAAGGGGGCTGAAAGCCCGTACTTAAGCGCTCACTGATTTCCTAATCAGGCACGAATACTAAGATTCTTTATAGCGAGATACTATTTATTTTAATAGCACATGAATAATCAATGGTACATAGGCATTAGAACTACTTCATAATCATAGAATCTTATACAATAACAGAAATATGCATCAACATTACCGTTTATGTTGTAGCAATCCTTTCTCATCGGACGGACTCGATTAGTGTGAGAAGGAACAACCCGGCCTTTTGCATCACAGGAGCGGTACGTACACATCAGCTTCCTGGAAGGGTTCCCTAAATGTCACTAAGCGAGTCTTGTCTCTTTATAGGAAAAATTGTAGTCTGTGTTTTCTGAATGGTTCATTGGTGACCAGCATGTGACAGCTGAGTCATGTTCATGTAACTTGACCACAAGCTGCTGTGGGCACCAGCAGCTTCCTGCACATTTAGCCAGTTGACAACTGGGCGACCACAGTTTCCTGGAGATATTGCAAGGAGCCGTGAATTTTAGATGCTAGCTTCCTTACACCTGTTTTCAACTAACCACAAGTTTCCTGACTGTGGAACTGTAAACGTTACTTTCTCATAATCGGGGTTTTGCTTAAGATCTGTTTGACACGTATTCTTCATCATGGTAAAAATGGGTCAGCCAGAGGACATCTCTTTGATACTGAATTATTGATGGATCAAATAATATCTGGGATCACTATCTTTTGATTGTGATCCCTATCTAAATCACACTCATTCTTCAGTCATATCACATTGGTATCACAACCATCTGGCATCTTGGGTTTAAAAAGAAAGGAAGTCAAAGGAGAGCGTTCAGATTTAACCCCTTCAGCCCCCGGGCACTTTCCGTTTTTGCGTTTTTGTTTTTTGCTCCTTTTCTACCGAGAGCCGTAACTTTTTTATTATTCCGTCAATCTTGCCATTGTTTTTTGCAGGACGAGTTGTACTTTTAAATGAAACCATAGGTTTTACCATATATTGTACTGAAAAACTGCAAAAAAATTGTGATCGCACAATAGTTTTTGGGATGTTTTATTCACCGTGTTCACTATATGATAAAACTGATGCATCTATGTGATGCCTCAGGTCGGTGCGAGTTTGTAGACACCAAACATGTATAGGTTTACTTGTATCTAAGGGGTTAAAAAAAATTCACAAGTTTGTCCAATAAAAGTGTTGCACGTTTTGCGCCATTTTCCGAAACACGTAGCGTTCTTATTTTTTGGGATCTATGGCTCAGTGACGGCTTTTTTGCGTCTCGAGCTGACATTTATAATGGTACCATTTTTGCGCAGATGTTACGTTTTGATCGCCTGTTATTGCATTTTGCGTAAAACTTGCGGCGACCAAAAAACGTAATTTTGGCGTTTGGAATTTTTTTGCCACTACGCCGTTTACCAATCAGATTAATTGATTTTATATTTTGATCGGGCATTTCTGAACGCGGCGATACCAAATATGTGTATATTTATTTATTTTTTAACCCTTTAATTTTCAATGGGGGGAAAGGGGGGTGATTTGAACTTTAGGTTTTTTTTTTTTTTATTTTACTAGTCCCCCTAGGGTGCTATAGCGATCAGCAATCCGATCGCTATTTTCCATCTGCTGATCATAGCTATACAGCTGTAAACAGCAGATTCAGTCACTTTGTTTTTCCCTCTGCTCTCGGCCGAGGGAAAATGAAAGTGAAACATCATAGCTGCAGGCGTCATCACATAACCCTGTGCTGCGTTGGCAACCACTGATAGTCACGTGATAACGCACGTCACTTCCGGTGGGGGCGGCGGTAAGTAAAAAACATGGCCACGCGCATTTAGATCTTGCTGCCAGACTTTGGCAGCAAGATTTAAGGGGTTAATGGCCGCGGGTGGAAGCAATTCCACCCGTGGCTAGCAGGCACACGTCAGCTGTTGAAAACAGCTGATATGTGTGCCGACCGCCGCCGCCTGCCCGCGGCAGGGGGCGGGGCTTAACGGGACACGATCCTGGACGGATAGATCCGTCCAAGGTCGTGAAGGGGTTAAGTGGACTTTTTTTACACAACAATCCCAGATCATCTTAGTGAAGGCTATAGGGCCATGGGTATGTGGGTCAGGCTTATTAGATGAGCTACCCCAGAGATAAGAGTTGGGATGCGCTGGGGCTAGCCATAGCTTCTATATTTCCATTCATCTAGAGAAGGCACAGCGATTAGACCATGCAGGGATGTGACATAAGTGTACTGCCCAGTAATATTTAGTTATATCAGGAACCCCCAGGCCTCCTCTCAGTCTACTGTCCAGCAAAGTCATTTTTTTAATTCTATGTCTCTTATGGGCCCAAACGAATTGACGTATAATGGACTGTATATTGCGTAACTCTTTGTATGGCACACACACCGGAAGGGTCTCAAATAAATAAAGCAGATCTGGCACAACAGACATTTTGACAGCGGAGATTCTTCCAAATAGACAGTGGGAGCTTGTTCCAATTGAGTAGGAGTCTTTTTAGTTCAGTAAATCTAGGATAGTTATATTGATTTAAGAGCTTATATTTAGATGTTAGTTTTATCCCCAAGTAAGTCAAGGATGTATCTTTCCATTTATAGTTGTAATTTTCTCGCAAGGAGGACACCCGCGCCTGCGGAATATTAAGGGGTAGAGCCTCCGTTTTGCTCTGATTGACTTTATACCCTGACAGCCTTCCAAATTGTAATAAGAGTATGCAAATTCGGAAGGGTGATATGTGGACGGGACAATATCAATAAAACATCATCTGCATATAAAGATAACTTAAATTCTTTGTTTCGCACCAATACCCCACAGATATTAGGGTCCATGCGAATAGCAGCAGCCAATGGCTCAATGCACATAACAAAGAGAAGGGGGGACAGTGGACATCCCTGACGAGTGCCGTTGTGTATCTGAAACGGTTGGGATGTGGCATAAGGAAGCTTGACCAAA
Organism: Anomaloglossus baeobatrachus; assembly: GCF_048569485.1. Taxonomy (NCBI): domain Eukaryota; kingdom Metazoa; phylum Chordata; class Amphibia; order Anura; family Aromobatidae; genus Anomaloglossus; species Anomaloglossus baeobatrachus. Next base: position 679,094,550 of record NC_134355.1, read on the forward strand.
GCTGAGGGGCATGAATATAGACTTTTCAGGGCAGTAATAAGTGCACCCAAAATTCCAAAATGACGCAACGTCTCAAACATGAAGGCCATCCCAGACGGTCAAATGCCTTCTCCGCATCCAAACTGAGGAGGAGTGCCTCATTCTCCGTCTTATTGACAACCTCCACTAAGTCAATAATCTTCCTGGTGTTGTCCCCTCCCTGTCTACATGGGACATAACACATCTGGTCTTTGTGTATTAGGTGAGGGAGTAGGACCGAAAGGCGTAGGGGTAATAATTTAGTAAAAAATTTTAAATCCACATTAAGGAGTACTATAGGCCTGTAATTGGCACATTCCATAGCATCCTTCCCTGGTTTGGGTATAAGTGTAATATATGAATGCAACATACTTGTGGGTATAGGGGAGCCCATGAGGAAACCATTTAAATAGTTTAACTAAATAGGGGGTGAGTCGATCCGCAAATGCCTTGTAATAGAAGTACGTCAGACCGTCTGGACTCGGCGACCTCCTATTAGGAAGTAATTTAAGCACCTCTTCACCCGTGATTTCTTTATTCAGTGTATCTATAGCACTCCTAGTAAGAGTAGGTAACTTGAGAAAAGAGTGAATCAATTTCCTCTGTTTTCCTAGGTCTGCGGGAAGGGAGCTAGGCAAGGAATACAGTTTAGACAGATAATCCTGGAAGATCTTTGCAACTTTAGTAGGGTAATAGAGGATATTCCCCCCCACATCTCTTGAGGCATAAATGGATGAGTTCCCTCTATCCTGACCTAGTTTAATTTTAATTATATTTTTATTTTTGGGGGGAGGGGGTGCCAATTAGAACTTGCGCTATGGGGTCCCATGATTTCTATGTACGCCTCTGTTCGTCCCCTTAAAGAAAAACAATTGAATAGATCTAATTTTCCTCAAAAAGACTTTCAAAAATACAACATTGTTGACTAAACCAATTCTCAAATGACGGAAAAATAAGCATTAGGGCGTCCAAATTGTGAAGACAAAACAATGAAGGAAATCCTAATGTCATAATGTACCACACTAAGTGGCTCCTGCCAAGTCTGCTTCTATCCCTGCTGAACTGACTCTAGGGCAGCACGGGCGATATAGGAGGCGTAGAGGCCATGCTTTGATTGGTCTCAGGTGCCATACAGCTCTGGTAGCAGAAGCGTCCATCTAGAACCTTCCACATGACTTTTCCTTCTGTCTGTGACTTTTACAATATTTATTTTACAGCTTTGAGATTCAGGGAAAAGATATGCAGAACGCTGCAGACACAATGGAAAAAGGAGAAATGGATGTGCGGGGTGATGAACGGAGTAGAGACCTTTCCACAGGTAACCCTCCTCAGTGAAGTATCACTATTAAATAACATAGAGAACAGTCACATTTCCAGCTGCAAGGAGAAAATGAAGTTGCGTTCTCCCTGCTGCCACTCGTATATAGTCACTGATGAAGTGTGGGAAACAGATTTACCGCTCACAGACTGTCAGCCAAGGAACAAGTGGGTTGATTACTGTGCACTCACTATGTAGTGAGTGGTGACTGTTTCAGCCTCTCCCACTGTGCTGGTAACTGGAAGCAAGCAGCTGCTGGGAGAATGTAACTGCATTTTCTCCTTGCAGTTACTGTGTCACAATCTCTCCGCTGTCTTATACGCAGTGAGTGACAATTTTGCCTCTATGGAATCAGGGCCGTGCCAAGCTGTTAGTTTGTTGAGCAACAACTCAGTTCAATCTGAAACTGGGAGGTGCTTGGTTTCTTCAAGGGTTCCCTGTTCTGAGTGATCAGTTGGTTGGCTGAGTAGTCAGTCCCAAACCCAGGGTATCCCAGAGGTGTAAAGGTAGCTGGAGCAGGGACCCCAAAAATGGCCCACAGACTAGGGTCCGTTTGCTGTTCCTTATCCCAGAGGTAAGCTTGATGGTATCCAGGTCTGGACCGCCAACTTAACCCTAACTCCTGTCCAAACCCTGATCTAACACCCCCTCTCCCCCCACCTGGAGTGGAGATGCAAACCCCACAAATACCACAGACACAGGAAAAAAACAAAACTCATACACACTGCACACAAAAAGACACAGTATGTGTATCGGAGGGAATAAAGTATAAGGAAGGAAGTAAATGTACAACGGGGAAACTTCCACAACACTCAAACAGCAATATACTGGTCACCAAGAATAGGATCGCCACAAAGACCGGAATCGCAGGAGCATAAGCTGGAGGTATCATCTGCAGCAACATACAGACCCTCAAACCTTAAATAGGGAGAAGACCGGTGAATAGAAATTAGCCTTCTGAGTCTCAAGGAGCCACACACCACTCCACAGGAATTAACGCAGGACTAGAAAGCAGTGGAAAAAAATCAGCTGAGGCTGAGCAACTAAGATCAGGTTGCCTGTGAACAGAGTCCGACGCCGCAGCGGAACCCCGTGAATGTGGGCCTGAACACCACATGACACGGGGCATTGGTTATCTGTTCTCTGATCTATAGCTGCCAGACCTTGGACCTCCTCTGACCATCCATTTGCCCTGATCCACTATCCTCCTTATATGCTGACCCCAGACCGGACTACGCCTTTGTCTTTCCCCTTAGTTCACGGCATGCTCTGTTTGTATCTGACCCCAGAACATTTGATAACCCTGCCTCACGGCTTGTCCATGCAGTGACTAGTGTCCCACACTGTTCCAATAAACCAGATAGATAGCATTTATTTGCTAGGTACTCAGATTACCACTATATCTGCAGGTAAATAGTGTCTTTGTAGCTGTCAGGTTTTCTTTAACCCCTTCTCGATATGTAACATATTATTAGATCATATTACTTATTGCGGGCTCAGAAGCTGAGTCTCCATTATTGACAGATGATGCCTGGGTTATTCAGTGGAGCTAAGCTTCACCCACTGCTGTTTAACTTTCAATCTTTGACAGCAGCATTCGCAGCACGTAGCCAATGGGCTACAATGTTCCATATCCAATGCCTTCAGCAACATTTATTATTGGGTTCATATGGGTCGCCATATTAGCTGGGGATCTGCTAAAGACCCCTTGCCCAATATAGGAGTACTCCTATGATCTCCACACCTAGATACATTCCTTCAGTGGTGTAGATTTCAAAATGAGATTTGTGGGGTGTGTTTCCACTGTTTAGACACATCAAGGGCTTTACAAACGTGACATGGCATCCTTTATTTCAGCCAATTTTGTTCTCCAAAAGTCAAATGGTGCTCCTTCCCTTCCGAGTCCTGGGGTATCTGCGTATACACAAGAAATTGCACAACAGAATTATATGGTCCATTTTCTCATCTTACCCTTGGGAAAATGAAAATTTGTGATTAAAGCAACACTTTTGTGGGAACAATGTAAATCTTTATTTTTTTTTTCCCTCCACATTGCTTTAATTTCTGTGACGCATTACTGCTGTAGGAATATTACAAAAAAAGGATAAATACATAGCTAATGTGAAAAATGAGTAAAAAGACAGTCATTGCATTACTGCTTTCGAGATATTTGCAAAGAGAGAGTCTTAGCTTATGTATTGGCCAATCCATGTGAGCCCGATCACCTCGACAAGGTGATCTCATTATATTGGGAACCTAATCTTAAATGCCTTTGTGTGATTAAAAATCTGCATATCTGGGCAGATAGGTTCCTGGCTAAATAAGATGGTGGACACACCCTGGCTATAGGGCAGAGTGCTTGGTCAGGTGCTTGTCAAGGTTATCAGGCTCACATGGATTGGTCAATACATAAGCTAAGAATCTCACTTTACAAATATCTCTAAAGCAGTAATGCAATGCATATATAGTTTTACTCATTTTTCTCATTACCTATGTATTAATCCCGTTTGGCATTGTATTACTGCTGTAGAAATATTAGACAAAGTATCTTATATTATTGAGTGCCACTGGATATGCTTTTGTAGATATGTTTTATTGAATGTCGTTTTGAGCACTTCGAAGGGTGCAGTTTTTAAAATGTCATTTTAGGTATTTTCTGTCACATAGGCCTTTTAAAGTACAACACTGTACACTTTGGAATTTATATGGATTTATGTGTGCCTGTGTATGTTTGAGGTTATATTATTAAAAGCTTATAACTTCAATTTTATTTATGGCAGATGACTGTACCAGGAGGTCAACACAGAATGCTAAGGGAAGTGAAAGTCACAAAGGAGAGAAGCCATATTCATGCTCAGAATGTGAGAAATGTTTTGCTAAGAAATCAAGTCTCATTAGACATGAGAGAATTCACACAGGAGTGAAGCCATATTCATGTGCAGAATGTGGGAAATGTTTTGCTCTGAATGCATATCTTATTAGACATGAGAGAATTCACACAGGAGTGAAGCCATATTCATGTTCAGAATGTGAGAAATGTTTTGCTGACAAATCCGATCTCATTATACATGAGAGAATTCACACAGGAGTGAAGCCATATTCATGTGCAGAATGTGGGAAATGTTTTGCTCTGAAAGGACATCTTATTAGACATGAGAGAATTCACACAGGAGTGAAGCCATATTCATGTTCAGAATGTGAGAAATGTTTTGCTGTCAAATCAGATCTCATTACACATGAGAGAATTCACACAGGAGTGAAGCCATATTCATGTTCAGAATGTGGGAAATGTTTTGCTGAGAAATCAAGTCTTGTTAGACATGAGAGAATTCACACAGGAGAGAAGCCATATTCATGTTCAGAATGTGAGAAATGTTGTGCTTCCAAATCCGATCTCATTACACATGAGAGAATTCACACAGGAGAGAAGCCATATTCATGTTCAGAATGTGGGAAATGTTTTGCTGAGAAATCAAGTCTTATTAGACATGAGAGAATTCACACAGGAGAGAAGCCATATTCATGTTCAGAATGTGGGAAATGTTTTACTTTGAAATTAAGTCTTGTAAAACATTTGAGAATTCACACAGGAGTGAAGCCATATTCATGTTCAGAATGTGGGAAATGTTTTACTTTTAAATCAAGTCTTGTTAAACATTTGAGAATTCACACAGGAGTGAAGCCATATTCATGTTCAGAATGTGGGAAATGTTTTACTTTTAAATCAAATCTTGTTAAACATTTGAGAATTCACACAGGAGAGAAGCCATATTCATGTTCAGAATGTGAGAAATGTTGTGCTTCCAAATCAGAGCTCATTACACATGAGATAATTCACACAGGAGAGAAGCTATATTCATGTTCAGAATGTGGGAAATGTTTTACTTTTAAATCAAGTCTTGTTAAACATTTGAGAATTCACACAGGAGAGAGTTCATATTCATGTTCAGAATGTGGGAAATGTTTTGCTGAGAAATCAAATCTTATTAGACATGAGAAAATTCACACAGGAGAGAAGCCATATTCCTGTTCAGAATGTGAGAAATGTTTTGCTCAGAAATCAGATCTTGTTAAACATGAGAGAATTCACACAGGAGAGAAGCCATATTTTTCATGTTCAGAATGTGGGAAATGTTTTGCGCGGAAATCACATCTCATTACACATGAGAGAATTCACACAGGAGTGAAGCCATATTCATGTTCAGAATGTGGGAAATGTTTTACTTTTAAATCAGAGCTCATTACAAATGAGATCATTCACACAGGAGAGAATTCATATTCATGTTCAGAATGTGGGAAATGTTTTGCTGAGAAATCAAATCTTATTAGACATGAGAAAATTCAAACAGGAGTGAAGCCATAGTCATGAATAGAATGTCTGTTTTAGTAAATCTTAATAGACTTTTACTATCTGTTAATAAAGAGTTCATTTTATGTCATTACGGTTGTGCACTTTTTATGATGGATCATTTACAAACTATTCATCTTTTTACACTTTTTTTTTAATATTTGATAGAGAAAAAAACTTTTTTTTTTGTTATAGCCAAGTTGTACTCTTTATTCATACATTTGTGTACTGTTTGAGAGCATAATTCATTTTGTTAAATCTACACTCCATTTTGTCTTTGTGTGTACTGTGTCTCCCTTGGTGTAATGCAGCAGAGACCTCTGTTTACTTTAGATAAGGACTTGTATACTTTAAATTTCTTTGTTAAAAGTGAAGTTCAGGAATGTGAAACTAAAAAGTTTATATAGTCTTAAGGTGGCTTTACACACTACGACATCGCTGTAACGTCACCGGTTTTGTGATGCAATAGCGACCTCCCCAGCGACATTGCAGTGTGTGAAACACATCAGTGACCTGGCCCCTGCTGTGAAGTTGTTGATCGCTACAAATCGTTCAGGACCATTCTTTGGTCCTTTGTTTCCCGCTGTGCAGCAAAGTCTCAGTGTGTAAAAAGACTTTACAGCAACTTTATTAGCGACTTCCCTTTCAAAAAGCTGCTTTACAACGTCCCCAAAGACTAGCTAGGTCGTTCTGCAGGTCCGGATCGCTGTTGCGTCGTTGGCCAGGTCTGCCTGTTTGACAGCTCACTAGAGACTTTGTAGCGATCCCGGCCAGGTTGGGATCGCTGGTGGGATCGCTAGAAAGTCTGTGTGTAAAGGGGCCTTTAGATAAGAGTGATGATGATGTAATCTTTTGTTTGAGACAAAGGGAGAGCTACTTCTGATACTTTGTCTTAGAGAGGCGTATCTTATACATACATATATACATGATCTTTATAATTTAATTTAATTAGGACCACACACACAAAATCTTATATGTCTCATGCTGAATGGCGACAACAAAATCTAGTGCCTGAACAGCGACCCACTATTCCTGAGAACCGCTGATCCAACCACCTTGCCTTCTTCAGAAAGGCAACTCAAGCTGTATCAAAAGGTAAGAAGCTTATTCTTACAATATTCGAATTTGATAAACGGACTATTTTGCAAATTTTCCTACCTACAAAGAATGGAGAGGGCTGTAATCTTTATTGTAGGTAACTTCAACTGTGACAGAATGAAATTCTGGTGAAGAAAATAAGGGAACGGAACGTACAGGTTGTTTTCTCATCAATCCTCCCAGTCGATGGCCATGGTGGCAGAAGATGGAATAGGATACTAGATTTGAACAACTGGCTACAATTACTTACTAAATGGGAAACTGCTGGGGAAAACAGACATGGAAAAAGACTTAGATTCTTATTGACTAAGATACTAAATTGAAGTGCCCAGTGTCAGGCAGCAGCCACCAAAGCAAATAGGGTGATGGGATGCATTAGAAGAGGTCTGGGGGCACGAGATGAAAACATCATTCTCCCTCTGTACAAATCACTCGTCAGACCACACTTGGAGTATTGTGTGCAATTTTGGGCGCCGGTGCTCATGAAAGACAATACTGAACTTGAAAGGGTTCAGAGGCGGGCTACTAAAATAATAAATGGAGTGGGAGCATTACAATACATGGAAAGGTTATCAAAATTAGGTCTATTTACTCTAGAAAAGAGAAGACTTAAGGTCCAGTCACACTAAGCAACTTACCAGCGATCCCAACAACGATAGGGATCGCTGGTAAGTTGCTAGGAGGTTGCTGGTGAGCTGTCACACTGCGACGCTCCAGCGATCCCACCAGCAACCTGACCTGGCAGGGATCGCTGGAGCGTGGCTACACGAGTTGCTGGTGAGCTCACCAGCAACCAGTGACCAGCCCCCAGTCTCCTAGTTACAGCACACATCAGGTTAATTAACCCGATGTGTGCTGCAGCTAAATGTGCACAGAGCAGGGAGCAGCGCACACTGAGCGCTGGCTCCTTGCTCTCCTAGTTACAGCACACATCGGGTTAATTGCCTGATGTGTGCTGCAGCTAAATGTGCACAGAGCAGGGAGCAGCGCACACTGCTTAGTGCTGGCTCCTTGCTCTCCTAGTTACAGCACACATCGGGTTAATTACCTGATGTGTGCTGCAGCTACATGTGCACAGAGCAGGAGCCGGCAGCACAGGCAGTGAGAGCGGAGGAGGCTGGTATCAAAGGTAAATATCGGGTAACCAAGGACAGGGCTTCTTGGTTACCCGATGTTTACATTAGTTACCAGCCTCAGCAGAAGCTGGCTCCCTGCTCACTGCACATTAGTTGTTGCTGTCTCGCTGTCACACACAGCGATCTGTGCTTCACAGCAGGACAGCAACAACTAAAAAATGGCCCAGGACATTCAGCAACAACCAACGACCTCACAGCAGGGGCCAGGTTGTTGCTGGATGTCACACACAGCAACATCGCTAGCAACGTCACAAAAGTTGTTCGTTACCAGCGATGTTGCTAGCGATGTTGCTTAGTGTGACGGGGCCTTTAGGGGAGACCTAATAAATATGTACAAATATATCAGAGGGCCATATAGAGATCTCTTCCCATGATCTGTTTGTACCAAGGACTATGACAAGAACAAGGGGGCATTCTCTTCGATTGGAGGAAAGAAAATTCCTACATCAGCATAGAAGAGGGTTCTTCACGGTAAGAGCAGTGAGGCTCTGGAACTCTCTTCCTGAGGAAGTGGTGATGGCCAACTCACTGAATGAATTTAAGAAAGGAATGGATGCTTTTCTTGATAGCAAAAGTATAGAAGGTTATAAATAGCATAATCTTACAGGTAGATAGAAGAGCGACCAAGATTATTAGAGGAATGGGTGGGCTGCAATACCAAGACATGTTATTAAACTTGGGGTTATTTAGTTTGGAAAAACAAAGGCTTAGGGGGATCTAATCACAATGTATAAACATAGGAGGGGACTGTACAGAGACCTTTCCAAAGATCTCTTTACACCTAGGCCTGTGACTGGAACACGGGAGCATCCGCTACGTCTTGAGGAAAGAAGGTTTAATCATAATTACAGACGAGGATTCTTTACTGTACGAACAGTGAGACTATGGAACTCTCTGCCGCATGATGTTGTAATGAGTGGATTCACTACTAACATTTAAGCAGAGCCTGGATGCCTTTCTTGAAAAATATAATATTACCAGTTATGTATATTAGATTTAATGACTGGGTGTTGATCCAGGGAACTAGTCTGATTGCCGTATGTGGAGTCAGGAAGGAAATTTTTTCCCCATTGGAGCTTATTTGACACATTGGGGTTTTTTTGCCTTCCTCTGGATCAACATGTTAGGCTACGGGTTGAACTAGATGGACTTAGAGTCTCCCTTCAACCTTAAAACCTATGAAACTATGAAAAAAAACAATACAGAAAATTATATTGCATGATTTTTAAATAATGAATTTACATTTTATTGCGTGAAATAAGTATTTGATACAATGGAAATACAGAACTTGGCATTTGGCACAGAAACCTTTGTTTGCAGTTACAGAGGTCAGACGTTTCCTACGGTTCTTGACACAGTTTGCACACAATGCAGCAGGGATTTTGGTTCACTCCTCCATACAGATCTTTCAGGTTTCAGATCCTTCCAAAGATTTTCTTTTAGGCTCAGGTCCTTAGTTGCCCTGTGTGTGTGTTTCGGGTCATCGTCATGCTGTAAGACCTAGCCTCGACCCATCTTCAATGCTCTAACACTAATTCTATTTTGGTCACACTTGACCACATGACCTTCTCCCATGCCTCCCTGGATCATCCAGATGGTCACTGGCAAGATTCAAATGAGCCTTGATGTGCTGGCATGAACAGGGGGACCTTGCATGCCCTGCAGAATGTTAATCCATGACGGTATAGTGTGTTACGGTAGTTTTTGAGAATGTGGTCTCAGTTCTGTTCAGGTCATTGACCAGGTCCTCGACCAGGTCCTCCCATGTAATTCTGGGCTGATTCTTGACTTTTCTCATTATACTTACCCACACGAGGCAAGATCTTGCATGGAGCCCCAAACCGAGTAAGATCGAAAGTCACTGGGGGACGTGCGTGCGGCAGAGCATTGAGGGCGTACATGCAGCAGAGCATTGGGGGGGGTGTGCGTGCGTGCTGCAGAGCATTGGTGGGGCGTGCGTGCTGCAGAGCATTGGGAGCCTGCATGAGGCAGCATTGCGAGGGTGCGTGCGGCAGAGCATTGGGGGGGGGAGTGAGTACGGCAGAGCTTTGGATGGCTTGCGTGCGGCATAGCATTGAGGGGCATGTGTGCGGCAGAGCATAGCAGGCATGCGTGCGGCAGAGTAGTGCGGGCGGGCGGTAGAGCATTGCTGGTACAGGTAGTGCAGAGCAGTATTTAAAGAGCACTATGCAGCTGTCCTTAGTGACACTTTAGACATTAGGATCACTTTGCGCTCACCAACAAAATGGCATCGCCCTGTGATCCTAAACTTCATTCTCATCCTTTTGGAAATACCCAGAACAGGAGGGGAAGGTGACATCACACACATGAACAGATTCCAGCTACTTTTACTGCAATTGTAATGTAAGCTAGTTATACAGTAGGTCTATAGTAGGATTGCAGCAGCTGCTCTCCCTAGTGCTTAAGAGTGGAAAATATAAAACATTTTTATTTTTATCTAGTCACCCTCCACGAAAGCATACAGGAAGTTAACGCTCTGCCCTAATAGGGACAGGAAATACAAAGAGGTTAAATAACTCCTCCCCATCTCCAGTGTTGTTTCCTGTCCCTTAGGGGCACTAAGAGGTTACCAGCGGTGCTTCCGTGGCCGGTGATGAGAACGTCACATACATACTTCCTTATCAACCGGGCAGCTGAGGTCTGAGTCAACCTGCTTCCTCCTCCATGTCTCCTCCAGATTCGGGACATGCCTGCACCTCTTGGGGTGCTCTGAGGCAAGTCAGGATTCCTCATTCTATCTTTGAGGCTAGTTAGTTTTCAGGTGGTGACAAGGCGTCTAGGTTGGTTAGCATTGCTCCACTGCTACGTCCAGTTGTGTATGTGTAGTCAGCGGATTGCAGCCAGCTAAGTTTCTGACTATTGTGCATTATTTCCTATCTCTTATGGGATTTTTGCAAGATCATTTGCAGTGGTCTACTGACCATAATAGTCCGGGCATGGTGACTTTCTGGAGTGGGGACCTGGACTTGATTCTCGAGGTCACTGAAATCAAAGTACCCAAACGATCAGAGGCGACCCTGCTTTATATGTTTCATATGCCAGAAAAGGCCTATTAGAAGTCGATTCTAAGGTATCTATTTCTGGCTGCCAAGGCGGTCATCCCACGCCACATGAACTACGTTGAGCCTCCTTTGGAGGAATGGTTTGTGGAAATAGGCATAACCTACCGCATGAAGAGATTTGTGTCCCAGTCTCGCAGGAAGGCTGCAGCCACCGCCACCAGGTTGTTCCATTGGGAGTATTTGTGTCGGGTCCCAAGTTTCTTTCCTCACGTTTGCCTCTGCTTGGTCCCCCCGTCGGGGTGTGTGTGTGATATGTTTGTCCTCTTATTCATCGTCCTCACACTGCGGGGACCGATTAGGTCCTCGAGGTCTCTCCCCACCCTTCCTTACTCAGACTTAACTACGATATTCTATCCTAACTCGTTCCACCCTTTTTTTCTTTTTCTTCTTTCCTCTTTTAATGACTTGGATATTTCCACACTCATAGGATTATACCCTTATAAATGCATGTTTAACCCTATATTAACCATCTGTGTGCTGTCTTTTTCCTTACATCACCGTTTTTATATGTTGGAGGCTTTTCTATCTTTTTGGAGGTAAAGCGGAGCAGGCTGACTTGCTGTGGCCTCCCAGAACTCTGGCACTTCTGCTCTCTCACGTACGGTGGGGCGTGTATGAAGTGACGTCATCGGGCGCTCCTTGCCAGCATCACTTCCGGATTTCCTGTGTTCCACTGTGGAACGCACACACAATCACAGACCTGTTGCAGTAAACCAGGAACTCGCCCCGTTAGGTGGCCTGTGCCCCTCCTGACCGATCGAGGAGGTGGAGTCACCCACACAGTGGGAAGCTGGGATATCATCCGGACTGCATAAAGATCCCAGTGAAAGCACTGTCCAGGCTGGACTGAGGATGGAGGGAGATCGCTCTACCCACTCTGCTTTTGTGAAGCCCAAGCAAAGCCCCCTGTTCAGTGAGTATACTGCAACTTGGGGGAAGATCAGGGGAGACAAGAATGTGGCACCCAAGAAGGAGAAGACCTCCAGCCGTAAATGTGTGGTATAGCAAGAAGCTTCCTTCAGGCCATAATAAGAGACTATGCCTAACCTGTACTGACCGAGTAGTTAGAGAGGAACAACCCTCGCTCATTGAAGACTTAAGAAACCTGAAATGTAAGGAGATTCAGTCTTCTCTAGCATCCCTCTCCCTGCCTCTTCTTACTGCAGCCCCAGCACCCAAGAAGAGGACACAGCCCCATGGAGTCAGTCAGACTCTTTAGAAGGTCCGTCATCACTACCAGATAAGGTAATAGAGGAGAATGAAAATATCTCTTCAGTGGATAAAGTAGTGACCAAATATTTCAGTTTTAATATTTTATTAAGTTTTCATAAAGAAAAGAAACAACAAAACTGATGAAATAGTAGACACCCTCGGATACAACATAACATGCATTTATAAGGGTATAATCCTACAAGTGGGGAAATATCCGAGTCATTAAAAGAGGAAAGAAAAAAAAGAAAAAAAGGGTGGAACGAGTTAGGATAGAATATCGTCGTTAAGTCTGAGTAAGGAAGGATGGGGAGAGACCTCGAGGACCTAATCGGTCCCCGCAGTGTGAGAACGATGAATAAGAGGACAAACATATCACACACACACCCCGACGGGGGGACCAAGCAGAGGAAAACGTGAGGAAAGAAACTTGGGACCCGACACAAATTACTCCCAATGGAACAACCTGGTGGCGGTGGCTGCAGCCTTCCTGCGAGACTGGGACACAAATCTCTTCATGCGGTAGGTTATGCCTATTTCCACAAACCATTCCTCCAAAGAAGGAGGCTCAACGTAGTTCATGTGGCGTGGGATGATCGCCTTGGCAGCCAGAAATAGATACCTTAGAATCGACTTCTAATAGGCCTTTACTGGCATATGAAACATATACAGCTCTGCATCCTGGACACGCCCCCACCCAGAGTCTTTTAAGTCTTAAAAAATGCTTTTCTCCCAAATGAGTCTCCTGAAGAAGGACGATATCTGGGGAGAATCATTTGAGGTGTCTCAATACCTTAGATCTTTTATTCGGGGACCTCAGGCCTTTTACATTCAAGGAAATGATAATCATAAGGGTCCCTGTGGAATCTATTTACTACCTTTTACTAGTTGCTTGTGGAAGTGTTGCACAGCACTCGAAGTCTTTCATTGACTCTTAAAAGAAAGAAGATGTTAGAAGAAGAAACAAAAAAAAAAACTAAGAAAAACACAGCAAAGCAATCAACACTAAGGGGTACTTTGCACGTTGCGACATCGCAAGCCGATGCTGCGATGACGAACGCGATAGTCCCCGCCCCCGTCGCAGCTGCGATATCTTGTGATTCCTGGCGTAGCGAACATTATCGCTACGCCAGCTTCACATGCACTCACCTGTCCTACGACGTCGCTCTGGCCGGCAACCCGCCTCCTTGTTAAGGGGCCGGGTCATGCGGCGTCACTGTGGCGTCACATGGCAGGCGGCAAATCAAAACGGAGGGGCGGAGATGAGCAGGATGTAAACATACCGCCCACTTTCTTCCTTCCGTATAGCCGCCGGCGGCAGGTAAGGTGATGTTCCTCGCTCCTGCGGCTTTATACACAGCGATGTGTGCTGCCGCAGGAACGAGGAACAACATCGTACCTGTCGCGGCAGCGTAATTTTGAAAAAGTCGGAGCCTACACCGATGATACGATAACGACGCTACTGCTCTCGTTAATCGTATCATCTAGGATTTACACACTACGATTTTGAAAATGACGCCGGATGTGCGTCACTTTCGATTTGACCCCACCGACATCGCATGTGCGATGTTGCAACGTGCAAAGCCGCCCTAAGGCTAAGACCGCACTTTGCGTTTCCACCTGCGTTTCAGGTGCTTTTTAGGTCCGTTTTGAGATGCACCTTTTTCATGCCAAAAGGCTTGCGTTTTGATTTTTCATCAAAATCAATAGAAAATGTGGTTTTTCCAACCGCACTTAGCATTTATAAACGCTGCATTTAATTTGCATATTTTGTGGCAAAAAACATGCGTTCAAAGAAGCAGCATGTCAATTGTTTTTGCCATTTCTGCAGCGTTTTGCTAACATTGAAGTCAATGAGAAATGGAAAAAGCAGCAAACATCCAAATTCCAGCGTTTTACCTGCTTTTTACCTGCAGAAACAATGGGTTTTTTACTTCAAAAACGCATTCTTTTCTGTCAATAAAATAATGGAATAATATGTCCCTTTACACACACACATAGTCCAACAATTAAAATAAAGAAAATTATGATTTTATTGCTGTTTTTCCCTAAAATATTATAAAACCGCTATAATTTCAAGAAATATAACTATTTTCTTTAATAATTCCAAAAATATATCTGTATTTCTCTTTTTTCATTCTGAATGACTGTTTCAACTTTATTTAGCAGTGTCTTGATGTACAAAACGCATCTGTCAAAACGCAAGGGAAAAAGCATGTAAAAAGCGCTGAAAACGCATCTAAAATGCGGTAAATATGCATGCGTTTTTAGCGCTAAATTTCTGAAAAAGGCAACTTTGGCTAAATCAATGCCAAAACGTGCGTTCTAAACTGCATGTAGGGCAACGCAAAGTGCGGTCTTAGCCTTAGGGGTACTTTGCACACTGCGACATCGCTAGTCGATGGTAGCGATGCCGAGCACGATAGTCCACGCCCCCGTCGCAGCTTCGATATCTTGTGATAGCTGCCGTAGCGAACATTATCGCTACGGCAGCTTCACACGCACTTACTTGCCCTGCGACGTCGCTCTGGCCGGCGAACCGCTTCCTTCCCAAGGGAGCGGGTCGTGTAGCGTTACAGCGACGTCACATGGCAGGCAGCCACTAGAAGCGGAGGGGCAGAGATGAGCGGGATGTAAACATCCCGCCCACCTCCTTCCTTCCTCATTGCAGACGGTACGCAGGTAAGGAGATGTTCCTTGCTCCTGCGGCTTCATACACAGCGATGTGTGCTGCCGCAGGAACGAGCAACAACATCGTACCTGTCGCTACAGCGAAATTATGAAAATGACCGACGTGACACAGAGCACCGATTTTTGACTGTTTCACGCTCGGTCATCTTCTCTCCTAGGCTTTACACGTTGCGACGTCATTATCGGCGCCGGATGTGCGTCACTTTCAATTTTACCCCAGCGATATCGCAGTAGCTATGTCGCAACGTGCAAAGTACCTCTTAGTCAACAGTAACTTTAAATTCGTAGTGCACTGTAGTGTGTTCCCAACTCTACACACCACCGAAAGTGCTCTGGACTTCACTTTTTTCTGAAGATGAGAATGTGCTTGGTCACACAATCATAATAAAGAAGCTCATCTTGCACCATAGGAAATAGATACAAAAGAATACCAGGGTGCCGTCCATATCTCTTACCCCCACCCAATTTGACTAAGTCGTTTATTTTGTTACTTCCTTTGCCGAACCACAGGACACATCCCCAAAGAAGGGGGGTATAGATAGTGTGAACAAGCATCCCCTGGCTCGGCGAGTCACCCATGTCCCAAGGCAGCCCATAATCCTCCCCCACTAGATCCCCGTCAACCTTTGCTCACAAAGATAGTTCGTTCAATAACTTGATTTCCCCACTAAGACACTGCGGCATAACTCCAGTCTACTAAAAGGAATAGTGGGTAAGAGGATGAATCAAGGCGTCAGACAGACTGTCACTGAGGTTTTTCATCTAGTGTGGTCTGTAGATCTCTGAGATTTCGGTGATGGTTGCCGTTTGTCCCTTTTCCGATCTCTTCTTCTCTCTGCAATTTTTGCCGATTGTAATATTTTTTCAGTGTCTCTTTCTGCATCCCTTGCCGACTTGTAAACAATACTGTCGCCATCCTTTTGAAAAATCCTCAGCAGGGCCGGATACTGAAGCGCAACATTTCTCCTGGCTTGAAATAGAGAGACACAAATCTTGCTAAAGGCTCTTCTTCGCTTGGCCACGTCTGCAGAGTAATCCACGAATAAGAGAAGCCTCATACCTCTTATGATCAGTGGTTGAGTTTGCTGTCTATAAGCCCTTATGATGTCACATTTATCATTATAGTCTAGAAATGTCATAATCACTTGGCGTGGTCTTATTGCCTGATCTCCGGATTCTCGGTTATGGGAGCACAGGTCTGGGCCCACCCTGTGAGCTCCTTCAACTCTACATCCTCTGTTGATTCCCAAGGCTGTCAGCAGATCCCTTCCGCACAAGCATTGTAATTCGGCAGTCGGGACCGCTTCAGATAGCGCCACTAATCTTAGATTGCTGCATCTGGATCTATTTTCGAGATCTTCAACTTTTCTGTTAGGCTAGGTTCACACACTTCGTTTTTTTGACGCTGCGTTTTTGTGCGTTTTTTGCGGCAAAAACCGCACAAAAATGCACCCGCGGCAAAAAAACGCACGCGTTTTGCCGCGATTTGGTGCGGTTTTTTGCTGCGTTTTGCTGCGTTTTTGTTCACTGCGTCTTTATGCGTTTTTTATCAATGAACAAAAAAAAAAGGTGTGATGTCATTTCCTTCTTCAATGTGTTCTTCATTCTCCACTAGTGTATGCAGAAGAGCAGACAGCTTCAGAACTACAAGGCTCAGCATACTCCATCCAATAGTGTATGCAGGAGAGCAGACAGCAGCTGCAGAACTACAAGGCTCAGCATGCTCCATCCAGGACTGTATGTTTGAGGGAGAGTCAGGGAGAGCAGACCTACAAGGCTCAGCATCCTCCATCCAATAGTGTATGCAGGAGAGCAGACAGCAGCTGTTGAACTACAAGGCTCAGCATCCTCCATCCAATAGTGTATGCAGGAGAGCAGACAGCAGCTGTCGAACTACAAGGCTCAGCATCCTCCTTCCAGGACTGTATGCAGGATTTCTTTGCCCCCCCAAACAAAAAAAATGACGTGGGCTTCGCCATATTTTTGTATGCTAGACGGGTACAGCAGGCAGGTACGGGCTGCCCCCAACCCCCAGCTGCCTATTTGTACCCGGCTGGGAACCAAAAATATAGGGAAGCCCTTTTTTTTAAATTATTTCATGAATTTCATGAAATAATTTAAAAAAAAAATGACGTGAGCTTCGCCCAATTTTTGAGTCCAGCCGGGTACAACTAGGCAGCTGGGGATTGGAATCCACAGTGCAGGGTGCCCATGCTTTCTGGGCACCCCCGGTGTGAATTGCAGTCCTGCAGCCACCCCAGAAAATGGCGCTTTCATAGAAGCGCCATCTTCTGGCGCTGTATCCAACTCTTCCAACTGCCCTGATGCCGGGTGGCTCACTGGGTAATAATGGGGTTAGGGATAGCTGTATAGCTGGCCCTAAGCCTGAAATTCATGGTGTCACGCCCAATATTAGACATGGCCACCATGAATTTCTAGTAAAGATAAAAAAACACAACACACAGAAAAATATTTTTATTAGAAATAAAACACAACACAATTAGTGACTCCATCTTTATTGAAATAAAGTACCCCCCTCCGCAGTAATCCTTGGTCAAGGGTCCCGCGCCGTCCAATCCGGATCCAATATCATCTGATGGATTTGCTGGAAGGCAAAGCGATCAGATGATGTGTCAGATTCTAGGGGCTGAATCACATCACACATCAGCTGATTGTATAAAAGCCGTTTATACAATCAGCAGATGCATCGGTGCAAAAAAAAAAAAAAATACTCACTTATGTGCTGATTACCGGCAGCTCCTGGAGCGATGGGGCGGGAGTCTGATCCTGTCCGATCGCTGCAGCAGCTGCCGGTAATCAGGGATGAAGTCTCCTACGCATCCGCTGATAGCTTAAACCGGCCGGGCGCCCGCGTCACCGCGATACTTACGATCACCTGATGCGTCAGGTGACTGCATCAGGTGATCCATCGCCAGGTCCTGCATCCATCGGAGGTGTCCCGGCCGTCTGCACACAGCTGGAGCGGGGGTGGCGATACCGTGAGAGGAGATGGGAGCGGGCATGGCACCGGGACCCTGCAGACAGGTGAGTATAACTTTTTTTTTTTTTCTACTGTTCACTTTTGTTTTCGCAGCCGCTTCCACCTCCCGCCCGAACATGGCGCCGCACGGCAGCATACATGCACAGGACTGGAGGTGGACGCAGCGGTGACGGTACCGGGAGGATTCACGCTTCTGTGTTTACTGACAGAAGGAATCCTCTTCCTGTACATGTCACTTTACTACCCACCTCCTGCGTTTATAGCTGCGTTTTTGGTCTTAGAAACGCACCAAAACACAGCTATTTGCGTTTCTCATTGCGTCTTTCAACATCCCATTGCACTCAATGGATGAAAAGCGCAGTGAAAAACGCGGGAATAATTGACATGCTGCGTTTTTGTGGCACCACAAAAACGCAGCTGAAAAAAAACGCTGTGTGCACACAGCAAAAATGAAAACTCATAGACTTTGCTGGGGAAGCAAAGTCATGCAGTTTTCTGAGCAAAAACGCACCCGAAAACTGCGCAAAAATGCAGCGAAAAACGCACTGTGTGAACTTACCCTTAGTCGTTTTGTCTCTGCAACAGTTTCTTCCAGCTGTGAAGACATTTGTTTATTTTCCTCCTCCAGAGATGACCCTCTGCTGCAGCTCCTCTATCTGTCCTTTATGTTTGTTTAGTTCCCCCGGAAGTTATGGAGGGCATTCTGGATAGCTTGCTCCACGCTTTTCTGAATCTCTGGCATGTTGTTGGCTGTGACCTCCGTCGCCATATTTGTGTAGCCTATCATTTGCGGTTGCTGGACATCCTCCCTGTTGCCATCATTAGAATTGTTTGTAGAGTCATCACTGAAGGCACTGTGGAGCGATTGAGATACATCCGCAGGGTCTCGTTCCTCCAAAGGACTCGATACCATGTCTCCCTCCCCTTTGCTACCTGCTCTGACCTCTGCTTGGCGATAATGGTCTGATTTTGCGCGCTACGTAGAAGGTAGCGATCAATAGGTCGCTGGTCCGCTGGCTGAGAAAAGCTCCTCTTTATCTAGAGGGGAACACCCAGTTGAAAAGTGGAAATCCTGTGTTAGGATTTATTTATTTATTTCCAGCCCTCTCAGAAGCCAACAAGCATTACATTGGGTGCAGTTCTTTATGTTGGCCACTGGGGGTGAGTGTTGTTATTTATTTTTATTTTTTTAACCCTTTAGTGACGGAGCTAATTTTCACCTTAAAGGGAACCAAACATCAGGATTTTCGTGTATAAGCTGCAGCCAGTGCAGTACTGGCACTATCATGCACAGTGTGTACATACCATCAGGGGGCAGCTCGGGTGTTTAGGCAGCGAAATCCAACTTTATAAAGTTTGAAATTTCGTGCACTTTTTGATTGACGTGTGCACCTCTGCTGATAATGCCCGGGCGGGTTATGCAGGAGTTCCCCGCCCCCCCCCACCAGCCTGTTCCTCCCTCTCTCCTCATGTCCGGTCGGGTTATGCATGTGTTCCCCGCCCCCCCGCGCTGCCTGTTCCTCCCTCCGGCTGTATGTAAATATCTAATCTTCAGAAACATGGCGCCGGAGTGGGCCTCTGCGCATAGCGCTTATCTCCGGCGCCATGTTTCTGAAGCCCGCATTACACAGCTTGGTGTCTGCAGACTGCAGAACAGCTGATCGGAGGACGCGATCAGCTGTAGCTATGATGACGTGCTGCCTCAGGACACCGGGCCAGGACAGGAGCTTGCCAGCGACATCGGGGTCAGGTGAGGTAAGTTCACAATGGACTCACATGACCCCGTGACGGCAGTGCTGCGAGACCCGGTCACGGAAGTGATATCGCGTCCTCCGATCAGCTGTTCTGCAGTCTGCAGACACCAAGCTGTGTAATGCGGGCTTCAGAAACATGGCGCCGGAGATAAGCGCTATGCGCAGAGGCCCACTCCGGTGCCATGTTTCTGAAGATTAGATATTTACATACAGCCGGAGGGAGGGAGGGAGGAACAGGCGGCGCGGGGGGGCGGGGAACACGTGCATAACCCGCCCGGACATCAGGAGAGAGGGAGGAACAGGCTGGTGGGGGGGCGGGGAACTCCTGCATAACCCGCCCGGACATTAACAGAGAGGGAGGAACAGGCTGGTGGGGGGGTGGGGAACTCCTGCATAACCCGCCCGGACATTAACAGAGAGGTGCACACGTCAATCAAAAAGTGCACGAAATTTCAAACTTTATAAAGTTGGATTTCACTGACTAAACACCCGAGCTGCCCCCTGATGGTATGTACACACTGTGCATGATAGTGCCAGTACTGCACTGGCTGCAGCTTATACACGAAAATCCTGATGTTTGGTTCCCTTTAATGACCAGACCAAATTTTGCAATTTTGACCAGTGTCCCTTCATGAGGTTATAACTCTGGAACGCTTCAACGGATCCCAGTGATTCTGAGATTGTTTTTTCGTCACATATTGGGCTTCATGTTAGTACCAAATTTAGGACAATATTTTTTGCGTTTATTTGTGAAAAAAAATGAATTTTGGCAAAATTTTTGAAAAATTTGAAATTTTCAACTTTTGAATTTTTTTACCGTTAAGTCAGAGAGTTCTGTGACACAAAATACTTAATAAATAACATTTCTCACATGTCTAGTTTACATCAGCACAATTTTGGAAAAAAAAAATTTTGTTAGGAAGTTAGAAGGGTTCAAAGTTCATCAGCAATTTCTCATTTTTACATCAAAATTTTCAAAACCTTTTTTTTAGGGACTTAGGGACCACATCACATTTGAAGTGATTTTGAGAGGCCTAGGTGACCGAAAATACCCAAAAGTGACCCCATTCTAAAAACTGCACCCCTCAAGGTACTCAAAACCACATTGAAGAAGTTTATTAACCCTTTAGGTGCTTCACAGGAACTAAAGCAATATGGAATTAAAAAAGCAAAAAATAAAATTTTACCTAAAAATGTTGCTCTACCCCAAATGTAATCACTTTTATAAGAAATAACACAACAAGATGGACCCCAAAACTTGTTACCCACTTTCTTATGAGCGCGGTGATACCCCACATGTGGTAAGAAACCTCTGTTTGGACAAATGGGAGGGCTTGGAACAGAAGGAGCAATATTTGAATTTTGGAAAGCAAATTTGGCTGAAATAGATTGCGGGCACCATGTTGCATTTACAGGTCCGATAAGGTACCTAAACAGCAGAAACCTCTCACAAGTGATGCCATTCTGGAAACTAGACCCCTCAAGGCTTCTATCTAGGGGTATAGTGAGCATTTTGGACCCACAGGTACTTCACAGATTTTGATAACGTTACGTTGTCATATTGAAAATTTTCATTTTTTTCTCAAAAATGTTGCTTTAGCATTAATTTTCTCACTTTTTCAAGAGGTAATTCCAAAAATTGTACCCCAACGTTTGTTACCTAACTTCTTATGAGCGCGGTGGTACCCCACATGTGGTAAGAAACCTCTGTTTGGACAAATGGGAGGGCTTGGAACAGAAGGAGCAATATTTGAATTTTGGAAAGCAAATTTGGCTGAAAAAGATTGCGGGCACCATGTTGCATTTGTAGGGTTCCTAAGGTACCTAAACAGCAGAAACCCCTCACAACTGACCCCATTTTGGAAACTAGACCCCTCAAGGAATTTATTTAGATGTTTGGTGAGTACCCTGAACCCCCAGGTGCTTCACAGAAATTTATAATGTTGAGCTGTGAAAATAAAAAAATACATTTTTACCACAAAATTGTTATTTCAACCAGGTAGCTTTTTTTTTTACAAGGGTAACAGGAAAAAAATCAGCATAAAATGTATTGTGCAATTTCTCCTGAGTATGCTGATACATCATATGTGGTGGAAATCAACTGTCTGGGTGCACAGCAGGGCTCAGAATGAAACTAGCGCCATTTGACTGCAAAATTGGCAGGAATCCTTAGCGAACGCCATGTTGCGTTTGGAGACCCCCTGAGGTGGCTTAACAGTGGAGCCCCCCACAACTGACCCCATTCTGGAATCTATAACCCTCAAGGATTTTATCTAGGGGTATAGTGTGCATTTTGAACCCACAAGTACGTCACAGAATTTTATAACAATAGCTTGTCCTATTGAAAATGTTCTTCTTTTTCACAAAAGTGATGCTTTAGCACCAGATTTTCCACTTTTACAAGAGGTAACATCAAAATGTGGACCCCTCAGTTTGTTACCCACTTTCTTATGAGTGCAGCGATACCCAACATGTAGTCAAAAACTTCTGTTTGGCCAAACTGCAGGACTTGGAAGGGAAGGTGCACTTTTCAAATTTTGGATTATTAGATTTGCAGAGCCTATGTGTTTTTAGAACAACTGAAAACCCACATAAATGGATTTTTTTGTACATTTTATCTTGGAGTGAAGGGCAAAATGTGGAGGAAAATACCACCAACTATATGGCAGACTTGTGCTTGTTCCAGAGATGAAGGAACACCAGGAGGGCTAGAAGGACACGTTAATTTTTCAGAGACTGGTCGTACAACGTCTGTTTAGCACCATCAATCCCTATATGAGGGACAATTGTGCCAGCCGACGTGGTACACCATAACAGGCTCCTACCTGCCAAGGTCGGAACTGCTATATGCACAAAACAACCAGTCCCCTACAGGGTTATAAAAGTATTGTCCAGTGCAGGAGGTTCAGCAAGAACCATGCAGTAAAGCCCAAGGTGTAAAATTACAGAACAGCTTCAGATCCTCCAATAAAATTATCATGCCCGTATCACCAAGACATAGTTGTAATAGCAGTCAGACTAAGATGACTGGTGCTAAAACTTTGAGTGATCAAATCTTGGAATTATTTGTCAGATGATCAGATGTTTCAAGAACATTTGCGGGGTCCACATTCTGGAGTACGCAGACATGGGCATATGACGAGAATTTGTCTGCATAACACTTCGGTATGTGAGTGATCAAGTCCTGGAATTATTTGTGAAATGGGGTAAAATGTGTTTTACTGGTGAAAATAGTAAATTTTATTTGACAAGTAACACAGGGGCTCACTACACAGAAAATATAAACGTGAAAGAAAAACCCTACCACACAATTTGGGAATAGTGTATGATGTCTAATAATTGTGGGATGTGTGGTAGATCTCGAAGCAGGGGGTAACACAAAGTCCTGGCTGGGAAGGGCACATGGGACAGTAATATCTTGAGTCGCTTCTCCTACCCTGCTTGCGACATACCCGGCACCTTTTTTTAGGACGGTTTTGGGTGGGAGTAGGAGGCACGAGATGCATAAAATGCCGTTCTGTTAGTCTCCGGGCATTCTCTGACTCAAAGGCTGCCTCTGGTGCCGCTGAGTCAAACATGAGGGACTCAATAATTTTTTCCTGGTATTGCAGAAATGTGAGGGCCCCTTGTGATTTTTTAAACAGTACAAAACTGTTGTAGGTAGCAATCTGTATCAGGTAGATTGCTACCTTTTTGTACCAGGCCCTCGTTTTCCGCTTTACCAGGTATGGTTGGAGCACCTGGTCAGACAGGTCCACGCCACCCATAAACCTGTTGTATTGGGTCACACAGAAGGGTTTCTGTTTGTCCCTGGTGGCTCCCCTCTCTCTGACCGACACAGTGGTGTCCTCATGCAGGGTGGTGAGCATGTAGACGTCCTTGCGGTCATTCCACTTTACGGCAAGCAGTTTGTCACTTGCCAGTGCGAATGACGCCCCCCTCTCTAGACGTCTGGACACTAACTGTGCTGGCAAACCAACACGGTTTTTCCTTATTGTCCCACAGGCCCCTGTATTTGCAGCATAGAGGGATTGGTATAGGGGGATACTGGTGTAGTAATTGTCGGTGTACACATGGTAACCTTTACCAAGAAATGGGGACATTAGCTCCCAGACAATTTTTCCTGGTGCGCCAATTGTCTGGGGACAGTTGGGTGGGCTTATTTGGCGGTCCCTACCCTCATAAATGATAAAGTTACATGTGTACCCGCTGGTGCTTTCGCACACTTTATATAATTTTATGCCATACTTGGCTCTTTTGGAGGGGATAAACTGACGGAATGAGAGACGGCCCTTGTAACTCATTAGGGACTCGTCAACCGAAACGTTCTCCTCTGGGCTGTAGGAAGTTAGGAAGGACTCTTTCAGGAGGGATATTAGGGGTTTCAATTTATTAAGGCGGTCATAATTGGGGTCAGTTCTTGGGGGGACTTGGGAATTATCACTAAAATGGAGGAATCTCAATAGGGTCTCATATCGGGTTCTGGGCATTATGGCTGCAAATACAGGGGTGGCGTGGACAGATTTGGTTGCCCAGTAGGAGCGGATACTGGGTTTTTTCACTATTCCCATGTTGAGGGTAATGCCTAAAAATTTTTTGATTTCCGGGACACTTGTGGGGATCCAGGACCGGGAATGGACAGATGTTGGCTTTTGGGCAATATATTGGCGGGCGTACAAGTTGGTGTGGTGGGTGATAAGCTCAAGTACTTGTTGGTTAACAAAAATTTGGAAAAAATCCAGTGGGGCAAAATTGGTGACATTTATTTTTATGCCAGGGTCTCCTATGAAAGGGGGAATTTGTGGGGTAAAGGACGGGTCGGGGTACCAGAGAGCATGGGGGACTGCAGAACTAGGTCCTGCCCCTGACGCTTCAGCAGTGGCGACTGGCGGGGTGTGGGACCCCGTGGAGGAAGCCGAATCGTCACCGCTATCCGAAAAATCTCTTTCTGAGGCCGATTCGGTCTCTGACCCAGAACTGCCGGAGGCAAGCAGCGAGTACGCTTGCTCTGCCGTAAACATTCTGCGGGCCATGGTTTTTGTTTTTATCCCTGGCTAACAAAAAATAAACCTAAACCTAACACTAGTATTTTTTTTTTTTTATATATATAAACCCTACATTTTTTTATAAAGATTATAAAAAAAAATATTTAGGGGAATGACGCAGCGAGGGATGACGGAATGATGGAGGGGGGGATGATCACAGGGGGGTGATCAGAAAAATTGGAAATTGATTATGATGATCTTTGTGAATTTCTAACTTTTTCTCTCTATATGGCAGCACGTAGTCTCTCTCTCTTCTCTCCCAGATCAACTACAAGGGAGAGAGGAGAAAGGCAGACCTAAATGCTGCCATATTTATCAAATATTGGCATTTTGACTACTGTGATAGGATCTATCACAGTATTCAAATCTAAACAGCCAATCAGAATTTTTTTTTGGGTTGCCGGGTGCAGGAGGCAGATTATGCCAAGCACACTGCGCATGCGCCCGCCATTTTCCCGGAGAAGAGAAGAAGGGGGGCCGCGGGGGACCGGGGGACCGGTGATTTTTTTTATTGAGGTACAGAGGAGGGGATTGGGGGAACGGGGGATCCCAGATCGGGTGGGAGAGAGACTGGGAACGGTGGTGAGAACTCCGGTTCTCCAGATCCCTCTCTCTGGTCCCCCGGAGGGGGCTCCGGGGGACCAGAGAGCTCCGGTGTACCGGAGGAGAGGTCAGGGGGAGGACATTTCCCTCCGATCTGAAATGTTTGATCATTTCAGATCGGAGGGAAATGAATGCAGAGCCGGCGGCAGCAGTTTTCAGCGCGCGTCGGCGCCATCTTGCATTGTCCGGAGGGGGGCTCTGAAGAACCGGAAGGGGCTCCAGGGACCAAAGAGCTCCGGTGTACCGGAGGAGAGGTCAGGGGGAGGACATTTCCCTCCGATCTGAAATGTTTGATTATTTCAGATCGGGGGGAAATGAATGCAGAGCCGACGGCAGCAGTTTTCAGCGCGCGTCGGCGCCATCTTGCATTGTCCGGAGGGGGGCTCTGAAGAACCGGAGGGGGCTCCAGGGACCAAAGAGCTCCGGTGTACCGGAGGAGAGGTCAGGGGGAGGACATTTCCCTCCGATCTGAAATGTTTGATCATTTCAGATCGGAGGGAAATGAATGCAGAGCCGGCGGCAGCAGTTTTCAGCGCGCGTCGGCGCCATCTTGCACGCTCCGGAGGGGGGCTCTGAAGAACCGTAGGGGGCTCCAGGGACCAAAGAGCTCCGGTGTACCGGAGGAGAGGTCAGGGGGAGGACATTTCCCTCCGATCTGAAATGTTTGATCATTTCAGATCGGAGGGAAATGAATGCAGAGCCGGCGGCGGCGGGAGTTTTCAGCGCGCGTCGGCGCCATCTTGGATTTTCCGGAGGGGGGGTTGGATGGATTTCTCCGGTACCGGGGGCCTTGGGGGCACTAAGGGCTCACATTTATTTCTCATCTGACATGTTTGATCACGTCAGATGAGAAATAAATCAATTTTACCAGCCATTTATTTTTTTTTTATGTTGTCACCGGTATACGGTGTATACCGGCGATCGCATTAACGGGGTGCATAAAAAACACCCCGATTCATAATCTGGGGGGGCTCAGCTACCCCCGGTAGCTGAAACCCCCGAGATTTTCGGTCACTGGGGGGCGCTACAGGGTTTTTTCGGGCCGCCGCTTTAAAGCGGCAGAACAGAATAAGTACCCTGTTTTGCCGCCGCTTTAAGTCGTACGGCCGTCGTTATGAGGTTAAAGTGAGGTGCTATGACTGCCTCAGTCCACCAGATGTCGCCCTTTTCCCCAAGCAGCAATTCACTGAGCAGTGGCCGGCTTTTGAATGCAGAGCTGTTTCCCACCCAAATATGGTTGCGGCAATCAAAGGAGCCTGGAGCAGTCTAGCAGCCGCCTCCTCCTCTCCTCATCTGCCCTGCTGCCACTGTCCTCTGAGGGTCCCTGGTCTCTCCCCTTGCCTCAGATCTCCCCCTGCTACAGGTGGCAGGCTTTCCTCCTCAGCCCAGGTGAGGGCACTGTGTGGCTTGGCCCGGGGAGATGAGATCACCAGCAGGGGGTCCCTCCAGCGCTTCAGGATCACGGTCTGTCCCGGAGGGGGGAGGGGTATATGCATGGCTAAAATTTCCAGCTTCCTCCACCGCACGATCTTTAATGGCACGCTGCTGCACACCTTCTCTCCTTTCTACCTCCTCCACGCTGCCTCAGACAGAGGGGTGATTGCAATGTCTGCTCCCCCACTCTCCTCCTCGGTCAGAAAGTCCTCCGGCTCGGATCTACCAGATGCTCAGGTGGTGGAGGTAATATGCAAGGATGACTAAGGCTATGTGCCCACGGGACTCTGTACCTGCGGATCAGAGGTGTATTATTATTATTATTTATTATTCTAGCGCCATTTATTCCATGGCGCTTTACAAGTGAAAGAGGGTATACGTACAACAATCAACAGTACAAAACAGACTGGTATAGGAGGAGAGAGGACCCTGCCCGCGAGGGCTCACAGTCTACAGGGAATGGATCTAGGCTTTCTGGCACCCGGGGCAAGACTTCCGTTTGGCGCCCCCCCATGTGACCAATCATTCATATGTGATTTGCATACTCAGTCACGTGATGACGAGCTGCTCTTAATAATGTAATTCTCTTAATGTTCAAAGAGAAACATATGAAGAAAAGCGAGTTGTCGTATGCAAGTATGAAAATCACATATGAGTGGAGTGGCCAAATGATGACTGCTGGAACCAAACGCAGAGCTGAATCCTGACAGGGAGTATATTACACGCTGTTATGATTGGGCTACAGTGCTTAATTTTATAAGTAATAGGGTTGTCCAGGTTTGAGATGAAAATCTGCAGTTACTATGTGACTGCAGACGTTTGAATTCTCCAAGTGCGCACATTGCCCGCATGCTACTGCAGGAGTCTCTGGTGCCGATGGTCAGAGTGGGAGATCATGAAACTGCAAGTATGTGATTTACATATATGTGGTCATGTGCTGACTAGACATGCGTGGCCTCGCTCAAAATGAATTATATGAGGCTGGACACATCAAATCAGAATGTGGCCAATAATATAAAAATCTCATACTTGCGCTCACATGACCATCCACTCTTTCCACTGGCACCGGAGAATCACAAAAGTGTGCAGAGCATGCATTGTGAGAATTCTCTTTCCAGGGCTGTCTCTCTTTCCTTCCAGGGCTGTCTCTCTTTCCTTCCAGGGCTGTATCTCTTTCCTTCCAGGGCTGTCTCTCTTTCTCTATCCGTCCCCCCACTGATATCATATTACCTCACACATAAGCTTCTTATACTATGACTGTCCTTTGTTCCTATAACAACCAATCACAGCTCCTATTAATGACCTATAGCTCGCAGCTCCATTGACTTTAGTGGAGTCAGGTTTTTTGGAGAGTAACTGTAAAGGGTGGGGTTACATTTTCCCGTCAAAACATAGTCTATGACATTCCCTGGGTCATATGAGACGTCTGTGCAAAATTTCGTGATTGTAAATGTGATGGTGCTGATTCCTTTAGCGGACATACATACTGTACATACACACATACGCTCAGCTTTATATATCTAACTAGCTGTAGTCCCCGGGCTTTGCCCGGGATAGTAGCTGTCTCTCTGTCTCTCTCACAGTCTCTATCTGTGTGTCGCTGTCTGTCTGTGTCTTTTCTTTGTCTGCCTATGTCTATGTCTCTGTCTGTCTGTTTCTATCTCTCTGTCTGTATTTGTATCAGTCTATCTGTCTGCATCTCTGTGTTTGTCTCTATATGTGTGTCTGTCTGTCTCTTTCCCCGGCTGTCTCTTTCCCCGGCTGTCTCTTTCCCCGGCTGTCTCTTTGCCATTCTGTCTCTTTGCCATTCTGTCTCTTTGCTATTCTGTCTCCCTCTATCAGTCTCCCCACTGACATCTTATTACCTCACACATAAGCTTCTTATACTAAAGGGTGCTTTACATGCTGCAACATTGCTAGCGATAGCTAGCGATGTCGTGCGCGATAGCACCCGCCCACGTCGCTGTTTTTCATGGGAGGGATCGCTGCCGTAGCGAACAATATCCCTACGGCAGCGTCACACGCACATACCTGCTTAGTGATATCGCTGGAGACACCGAAAAATCTCTCCTTTAAGGGCGAGCTTCGTGCGGCGTCACTAAGTGGCCACCCAATAGCAGAGGAGGGGCGGAGATGAGCGGCCGGAACATGCCGCCCACCTTCTTCCTTCCTCATTGCCGGTGGACGCAGGTAAGAGGTTCGTCGTTCCTGCGGTGTCACATAGCGATGTGTGATGCCGCTGGAACGACGAACAACGAGTGGCATGCACCAGCAACGATATTATGATAAGGAGCGACGTGTCAACGATCAACGATTTTTGACGTTTTTGCGATCATTGATCGTCGCTCCTTTTAGTCACACACAACGATATCGCTAACGGCGTCGGATGTGCGTCACGAACACCGTGACCCCGATAACATATCGTTAGCGATATCTTTGTGTGTAAAGTACCCTTAGGCCTAAGCCACACGGCGAGAAAATCGGTGCGAGTGGAGTGCTATAAAACATCGCATTCCACTCAGACCAATTCTTGCCTGTGTGTCTGCACACATGAGCGATTATTTTCTCAGCCCTAATCGGACTGAGAAAAGAATCGCAGCATGCTGCGATTGTAATGCGAAACTCTTTCTCTTGCACCCATTCAAGTGAATGGGGCGAGAGAAAAATCGCACTGCACTCGCGGTACATCGCTGTACCGCTAGTGCAGTGCGAGAATGGCAATAGCCGGCTATGCAGGAGAGAGGGATAGAAATCCCTCCCCTCCTGAGTGCCGGCCCGCCCCCCCGCAGCTGAGGTCTGCTCGCACGAATGGACCTCAGTTGCAAGGACACACGCTTGACACTCGGCTCTGCTGTACTGCCAGCATGAGCCGAGTGTCATGCAAGGGGATCGCAGTAGTCCCCGTGTGGCCCCAGCCTTAGCAAACTTACCCACCGGCTCACAATATGGGTCCCCGAAGGATAAAGGCAACAGCAGGTACCGGCGGCCCCCCTCACCATACCACGGCGCTGGATGCCTTTCTCGGCCTAGAACAGGGCCCAAGGGAGGCCCGGGCGCCATCTTGCCAGGAGCTTGGAGGGGAAGTGGAGGCCCCGGCCCGTACTGTCACGCTGCAGGAGGAAGATGAGAAGGTGAGGGGGGATGTCGGGGGAAGCGGAGGAGACACTGTGGCAGTTCCACCGGAGGATGCCTCTGCCCGGCAGGCCTGTGCTCCTTCAGACCCTCAGGCATCGCAGCAGCAGGCCCAGGAATGTAAGATGGCGGCGGGAGAAGTAGATGGGCCCGGTGAAACCTCCCCCCCTCAGCTGGGAGAGGAAGGGGACGCAGCTGCAGCCAGAAAATCCCTGGGAGCGGGAAGCCTGCCTCCTCCCTCGGGGCAACAGAGTGGAGACTACTCCCCCCACCAGGGCCGGACTGGGACTGAAATTCAGCCCTGGAACTCAAACCAAAGCAGCCCACATGTGGTGGCGCACTGGCGGTATAATACCGGCGGCGGCCAGCAGCATTGAAAATTGGCGGCGGGGGCCGCTCACCGGACCCCTCCGCTATAGTGGTGGCCGGTGGGTGGCGGCAGCCACAAAATAATTTTAAACAGCAAGCAGTGCGGGCAGGGCCGGCTCCAGGTTTTTGTGGGCCCCGGGCGGAAGAGTCCCAGTGGGCCCCATCCACACGCAGACACACACATACGTACACATACATATACATATTTAAAGACAAACTCACAAAAATACATATAGAACTGACACATCTATACAGTCATATACACTGACATACATAGATACACATCATACATGCATACATACACACATAGCTCTGCTGCATACATACACACATAGCTCTGCTACATACATACACACATAGCTCTGCTACATACATACACACATAGCTCTGCTACATACATACACACATAGCTCTGCTACATACATACACACATAGCTCTGCTGCATACATACACACATAGCTCTGCTACATACATACACACATAGCTCTGCTACATACATACACACAGCTCTGCTGCATACATACACACATAGCTCTGCTACATACATACACACATAGCTCTGCTACATACATAGCTCTGCTACATACACACATAGTTCTGCTACATAAATCTGCTACATACATACACACATAGCTCTGCTACATACATACACACATAGCTCTGCTACATACATGCATAGCTCTGCTACATACATACACACATAGCTCTGCTACATACATAGCTCTGCTACATACATAAATCTGCTACATACATACACATAGCTCTGCTACATACATACACACATAGCTCTGCTACATACATGCATAGCTCTGCTACATACATGCACACATAGCTCTGTTACATACATAGCTCTGCTACATACATGCACACATAGCTCTGTTACATACATAGCTCTGCTACATACATACACACATAGCTCTGCTACATACATACACACATAGCTCTGCTACATACATAGCTCTGCTACATACATACACACATAGCTCTGCTACATACATACACACATAGCTCTGCTGCATACATACACACATAGCTCTGCTACATACATACACACATAGCTCTGCTACATACATAGCTCTGCTACATACATACACACATAGCTCTGCTACATACATAAATCTGCTACATATATACACATAGCTCTGCTACATACATACACACATAGCTCTGCTACATACATGCATAGTTCTGCTACATACATACACACATAGCTCTGCTACATACATAGCTCTGCTACATACATACATAAATCTGCTACATACATACACACATAGCTCTGCTACATACACGCATAGCTCTGCTACATACATACACACATAGCTCTGCTACATACATACACATAGCTCTGCTACATACGTACACACATAGCTCTGATACATACAGATGCACACGTGGCTCTGAGGGGCCCACACACGCGGCTCTGGGGGGCCCACACACAGCTCCAGGGGCCAGCACATACAACACCGGGGGGGAAGGAAAAACGGGGAGGGCACATACCGCTCAGGTCACGGTGGAGAGGGGGCCCACACAGCGCCGGAGAGAAGAGCTGTGCTGGGGGTCGCTGGCTGGCACTGCAACTCCTTCATCTGTGGGACTGAGCAGGCCGGTCGGTAGCTCCGCCCACAGATGAAGTTCAAACCAGGAAGTCTGCGCTCCTTAAAGGGACGGCGCTGCAGATTCATGGCGAGGACTGCGGACCCCCGGAACTCGGCCCGGGGGCAGCAGAACTAAGGCGAGGGGGCCCCGGCCAAGGGGCACCAGAACTGACGAGGCCGAGTGGGCCCCCCCGGCTCTCCAGGGCCCCGGCATTTGCCCAGGTATGCCGCGTGCACTGCTGACGCCGGCCCTTAGTGCGGGAGAGGCGGGGGGCGGCCCCCCCACCCCTCCACCGGCCAGCCCACCGGGAGAAGTCCCGCCCCTCCCGCCTGTTAGTCCGGGCCTGCCCCCCACCTTCCTCAAAGTCAGGCTAAAGCCTCAGCAACATCCACTGCAGGAGCACAGTTTAAAGGGCCAGACACATCCAATAGGGACATGCAAGATATCATTAGCAAACGTCCTTCTAAAGAGGACTTTCAATGCCTCATACGTGAGGTCAAAGCAACTTGCAGGTCAGAAATAGCAGAGGTGAGCAGGGATCTACAGCAACTGTCTGGCAGAATTGAATCCCTAGAGGAAGAACATGATATCACCAGATCCCATGTTTCAGAGCTACATAAGCTTGCATCATCTCAACAAAAAATAATAGAGGATATGCAGTCTCATCTAGAGGATCTCGACAACAGGGGGCGCCGTTGCAACGTCCGTGTGAGGGGGTTCCCGGAATCAGATGGCCCCGAGGACACCAGTGCCATCTTAAGAGCCATCTTCAACGATGTACTAGAGCACGGGTGGGGAACCTTTTTACTACCGGGTACCATTTGGCAATTTCTACGAACCTTCGGGGGCCGCATCAAATTATCCATGTGAAAATAACCCTGCTATATATGGTCAAACAATTAATTAACTCACCCTTACTGTGGCGGCCGGAGCTACTTCTGTTTGGTGTGGCTGTGATGTTTGATGATACTAATCATGTTGCTTCTGACAACTGCTTTTCCAGGTTTGTCTCGGTGTGGAGCGCAGTCAACTCTTTGATATACATCACAGGAGACGCTGGAGGACCATACATCACTGGAGGGACTGAGGGCATATACATCACATAGGAGACGCTGGGACTGACGTATACACATCAGATAGGAGACGCTGGGACTGCTGTATATACATCACAGCAAATACTGGAGGCACATATATCACATGAGGAGCTGGGGACATATATATACCCCCTGTGATGTAAATGCCCCCAGCCCCTCCTGTGTTGTGTATGTCCCCAGTGTCTCCTGTGATGCGTATGCCCCCAGCATGTCCTGGGCATACACATCACAGGAGACGCTGGAGGCAAACACAACACAAGAGGGGCTGGGGGGCATACACAACACAAGAGGGGTTGGAGGCATAAACAACGCAAGAGGGGGTGTTGGGGCGTACACAACGCAAGAGGGGCTGCTGGGGCGCACACAACGCAAGAGGGGCTGCTGGGGCGCACACAACGAAAAGGGGCTGCTGGGGCGCACACAACGCAAGAGGGGCTGCTGGGGCGCACACAACGCAAGAGGGGCTGCTGGGGCGCACACAACGCAAGAGGGGCTGCTGGGGCGCACACAAGGCAAGAGGGGCTGCTGGGGCGCACACAAGGCAAGAGGGGCTGCTGGGGCGCACACAAGGCAAGAGGGGCTGCTGGGGCGCACACAACGCAAGAGGGGCTGCTGGGGCGCACACAACGCAAGAGGGACTGCTGGGGCGTACACAACGCAAGAGGGGCTGGGGCACAGACATCACTGGGGGGAGGGAGACATCACTGAGGGGGGGAGACATCACTGGGGGTGGGAGACATCACTGGGGGGGCGGGAGACATCACTGGGGGGGCGGGAGACATCACGGGGGGGGGCAGGAGACATCACTGGGGGGGCGGGAGACATCATTGGGGGGGCGGGAGACATCACTGGGGAGGGGGCGGGAGACATCACTGGGGAGGGCAGAGACATCACTGGAGGGAATGGGAGCACGGACAGCACTTTCAGAGCATAGACATTACTGGGGGAACACAACACTGGGGGTTATACACAGCATTGGGAGGGCACACGGCACAGGGCAGGCTGCACAAAGCAGAGCCTTGACATCACTGGGGGGACACAGCACTGAGCGTTGCACACAGCTCTGGGAGGGGGTGGTACACAGAATTGGAATGCCCCAAAGCACTGGACGGTCACAGAGGCCAGCGGGCACACAGCGGCGGGAGTGCGGGCAGCGGGAGTGCGGGCAGCGGGCACACAGCGGCGGGAGTGCGAGTGGCTGGAGTGCGGGCAGCGGGGACACAGCGGCGGGAGTGCGGGCAGCGGGCACACAGCGGCGGGAGTGTGGGCAGCAAGCACACAGCGGCGGGAGTGCGGGCAGCGGGCACACAGCGGCGGGCAGCGGGCACACGGGCAGCGGGCACAAAGCGGCGGGAGTGCGGGCAGCGGGCACACAACTATAGTGCCGTACAGGAGGAGGCGGCACTATCTGTACCTACATCTTGTACAGGGGGAGGAGGCAGCACTCTCTGCAGTGCCTGCACCTAGATCCCGTGAAGGGGGGGCGGCACTTTTCACAGAGAGGCGGGCACACACACACCGCTGAGCACGCCGACACTGGACAGCGGCGCATGTGATGAATTAAAAGGCCGGCAAACTACAAGACCGCAGCGCAAGACCCAGAACTGCAGCCCCCGGGAATCTGCCCGGGGCCGCATACGGCCCGAGGGCCGGAGGTTCCCCACCCCTGTACTAGAGGCTCCTCCTTACAATGTTATCAAACTGGACAGAGCACACAGGGCACTACAGCCGAAGAATCTATCTACCCAACCCCGGGATATCATCTGTTGCGTTCATGACTTTCCAACCAAAGAGCTGATCATGTCTAAGGCCAGAGTCAGGAACAAGGCACCCGTGTTTAACGGCAGCGAGATCCAGCTTTTCCCGGATCTCTCTCGCATCACACTGCAGAAACAAAGGCACCTTAAACCCTCCTCATGAGCCTGAAGGAGCACCAGGTTCCATACCGCTGGGGGTATCCGTTTGCTCTATCAGCACGCAGAGGGGGCAAATCGGCGATTCTCCGCACTCCAGCAGACACCATCACGTTCTGTGAAGCCCTGGACATCCCAGCGGTCCGTGTCCCAGATTAAGATCTTCAAAAGTTGGGGGCCTCACCACCCCCCGTGTGGTCCAAGGTGGGGGGTGGAGGTCAGGGGGCTCTGGGGGGGAGAGGAGGTAGGGGCCGTGGGGCGCTCCCCTCCCCGGGCCACCGCTGATGACATCCCCTAGCCTGGTTGATACGGGTGTCTTTTGTTCTCGAAGATTCGGTGGCAAAGTATGATTCGTGACATTGGGACTTTCTCCACTGTAGGCCTCTGACTGTCCGTTTTGCCAACTGCAGGCCTGAGTGTTTTTCTTTTCTTCTTTGGGCTGCGGTGGGGGAAGGAGGTCACCACAATAAAGCCGTGGGGGATTGAGGGGTCAGCGGAGGTTTGATCCCCTGGTAGGAGATAGTGGAAGAGGTTTTTCTCCTCTTTTTTTTTTATTTGTATTCTTCTCTTCTGGCACAGGCCCGTGCCCATTGGACTGCCCCTCTTGGGAGGGCTACTGGGGAGTGAGGAGGGGGCCCTCTTGGCCCTGACGGGTTAAGGAGCTTTCCTATAGGTTTCCCCTTTCCGGGTTGACACCCTCCGGGAATCTATGACTATGGTTCAAGTATTCTGGCAAATGTTTGCAATTTATGTTTTTATTTTCTGTTTGTTCGTGTCCTACCCCCTCCCCGATGTTTTTTCCTTATGTGTCCTTTCACGTCCTCCCTCTACTGGAATCCCTGGGAGCTGTGGCCCTTTGGATCGTCTTCTCTGGCCTGCTACACAAGGGTGGTTGTGCCCCCGCTGGTATGGGTGTTTCACTAGCTTCTTTTCTCTCCTATGTTTAAGATATGGCTCGCATTATCTCTCTTATTGTAAAGGGTTTGAACACACCCCGCAAGAGGAAACTGCTATTACAGGAACTAAAAACATCAGGTGCGGACATAGCCTTTATCCAAGAAACACATTTTGTAGAATCAAACACGTTTAAATTTGCGTCCCACCACTTTCCCACTCATTTTTCGGCTCACTCGGGTGCCAAGAGGGGAGGAGTTGCTATATTAATATCCTCTAATTGTCCTTTACAAATTACGGGTTCTCACTGTGATCCAGAGGGTAGATACGTGATCTTGGAGGGCCTACTGGAGGGATCCCAGCATATATTGGCCAATATCTCCGCACCTAACGAAGGGCAGTTACGCTTTCTTAAGAAAATCCTTGCATTGATAGGTGGGTTAGCACCGGCCTCGACAGTGTTGGGGGGCGACTTTAATGTTACCTTTTCGGAGGTAGCTGATAGGCTTTCTGTGGGAGGACATTCCCCATCGGGTGGCCTGAGAAATTTGTCCCGGGACTTTCGCAAGCTCATTAGATCAAGGGCTTTGTACGAAGTTTGGAGGGTAGACCACCCATGAGAGAGGGCCTTTTCCTTCTACTCCCACCCACACCAGACACACACTAGAATTGACTACTTTTTCATTGACTCACAGCTGCTGGGGCGTCTTGAGAGGGTGGAAATGGGTTCTATTACATGGTCAGATCACTTCCCTCTCACAGTGGATTTTAGGAAGGATGGTCCTCGATTTAGGCTCCACCACTGGTGCCTAAATGAATCTCTGCTTAAAGACCCTGACATTAAGGCTTCTTTATATAAGCAGTTGGTTGAATTCTTCCAGTTGAACACAGGCTCGGTCTCATCGCCAGCAACGCTTTGGGAGGCCTACAAGGCGGTGATGAGGGGACTTTGCATTAGGGAGGGCGCCAGGGCTAAGAGGAGAGCCACAAATCAGCGGGACTCTATAACTGCCCAGCTTAAGCTGCAGGAGAGGAGGTTGGCGGCGGGTCCTTCACTCACTATTCTCTGGAAAGTCATTAGCATCAGGGAAAGGTTGAGACCTGGCAATAGGCAGAGCAGAAAAATTACTAACCTTTTCTAAACAAAGATCCTATGAGAGGGGTAACAGGGCTCACACCTTACTCGCTCGACAATAGGCTTTGCGAGACGAAAAGGGCACTACCCACTACCATCCCGCTTCAATAGCTGACATCTTTTTCAAATATTATAATAAGCTTTATAACTTCCTGGTCCCCTCGGGCATGGCTTCGCGTGGAGCTGGGGCACTTGAGGACTATTTTTCTGCCCTTGAGCTCCCTTCATTGCCTAACGAAGCAGCCGCTGCTTTGAATGAGGCGATTACCATAGAAGAACTGGAGCAAGTTCTGGAGACCCTGCCTCATGGGAAGTCGCCAGGCCTGGACGGCTTTACTTATCTTTACTATAAGGCGTTTGCGGCGGAGCTTCTCCCACACATGGCCACCTTGTTTAATTCCTTTCAGCAGGGTAACCCCATCCCACCATCCATGCTACACTCCCACTTAATCCTCCTGCCCAAGCCACCCAGAGATCCCTTGGATTGTGCTAATTATAGACCAATAGCCCTTTTGAACTCCGATTTGAAGATGTTCACCAAGCTCCTGGCAGCTAGGCTCAATAGTTGGTTGCCCCAACTCGTGCACAAAGACCAGGTGGGTTTTGTCCCTTGCCGCCAGGGAGGTGACAACACCAGGAAGGTCATAGACTTGGTGGACGTGGCGAATCGGAGGAATCAACAGACGCTAGTGTTGAGTCTCGACGTGGAGAAGGCTTTCGATCTCCTCGCGTGGCCTTTTCTCTTTAAGACACTGGAGGTCTTTGGGATCTCGGGTGGCTTCATGCGTGCCTTAAAATCCCTTTATAGTGCCCCTACTGCCTCTATTAAACTCCCCCTCCATATCTCTAAGCCTTTCACCATCTCCAACAGCACCAGGCAGGGGTGTCCCCTGTCTCCCCTCCTCTTTGCGCTGTGTATAGAGCCCCTCGCGTCCTCGGTCAGGAGTAACCCGGACATCTCGGGGGTCTTGGTTGGGAGCAAATCGTTTAAAATTTCGCTTTTTGCTGACCACGTTCTCATTACACTTACTAACATACATGTTTCCCTTCCAAATTTAATGCGCACCTTGAGGGTGTATGGGAGTCTTTCGGGGTATAAGATCAATTCTAGTAAAACGGAGGCAATGCCATTAAACCTCGACCCGGTGGCCCTCGACTATCTGCGTTTGAACTTTAAATTCCGATGGAAGACAGATGTGGTCAAGTACCTGGGGGTCAGTCTGACATCTTCTTATGACTCCCTCTATAACCTTAACTTTCCTCCCCTTTTCCGAGAACTGAGGGCCCTTCTGAATAAATGGATGCCTCTACCCCTTTCGTGGATGGGGCGAATTGCGGCGGTTAAAATGAGCTTGCTTCCTAAACTATTATATTTTTTTGAAACCCTACTGGTTAAGGTCCCTCTGAAGGAACTAAAGGCCCTTCAAGCAGCTATCCTGAGATTCATTTGGTGTAATAAGCGCCATAGGGTAGCCAGGGAGGTGTTGATGGCTTGTAGGAACAGGGGTAGGCTTTCCGTCCCAGACATTCTAAAATACTATTGGGCGGCTCACCTCAGGAGGATCCACTGTTGGGTGTCCCTTTGGGCATTCAACAGGTGGACCGAGATTGAAAAGATCTGGTTGGCGCCTATACACCCAAAAGCGCTCCTGTGGCCCCTGGCCAGGTGCGCTTCACTCCCCCCCTTCTGGGACCAATGCAGTTTACTAAGGCCCTTTGGGCATTCTGTATTAGAAGATTCCCCCTGGCGTCCCCCTGCTCTCCTTTGGTGTCCTTCATATACCAACCCCTGCTCCCAAGTAGTCTGGAGTTGGACATGGTGTACCCTTGGCTCAGGGCGAGCCTATTCAGATTTCAAGATATTATAGATGGAAGCATAATGCAGATTCACTCTTTTGAGTTTCTTAGAGATAAATTTTCCCTCTCTAACCGAGTTTTTTCAATATCTGCAGATCAGAGACTTGGCTGGCTCCTTGTTTGGCAGGGCGAGGGTCTCGGTTCCCACAGATTTCGAGAAAATTTGTAGAAGGGGCACGGACACCAAGGGACTGATTTCGGAAATTTACATGTTGCTTTCTGAGCCTCAGGATGGGTCTGAGGGGATTTTTCCATATATGCGGAAATGGGAGTCTCTATTGGGAAGGCGGATTCTTCCCCAGGACTGGGCAGCAATTTGGGGTAATGCCGCCAAGTCATCAATATGCACATTATATAAAGAAAATATTTACAAAATTCTGATGTTTTGGTACCACACTCCGTACTTCCTTCATGGCTTAGACCCCCCTATACCGGCTTGTTGCTGGAGATGCGGAGGGAGCACAGGCACCATTCTACACATATTCTGGACCTGTCCAGGGATAGTCCCCTTTTGGGAGCAGGTTAGGGGGTTAATTCACAAAGTACTATACATAGAGGTAGATCTTGATCCCTTGATTTATATTTTGGGCCTCGGGATTGGGGGCATGGGAAAAGTGGCCTCTAGGCTTATGTCCCACATTCTTTCAGCGGCCAGGTGCCTAATTGCAAGGAATTGGAGGCAGCCAGGGACCCCCACATTCCAGAGCCTCAAGTATAGATTATTGGATGTTAGACGCATGGAACACCTAACAGCACTATTGAATGACACAATGGATCGCTTCCAGGCGGTGTGGTCACCATGTTATTACTTTGTGGGGCGTGAGGATCTGTAAGACTTAGGCTCATGGGCGCGAGGGAAACTGTCTGAATTCTTGAATTCTCTCCTCCCTCCTTGCCACTTTTCCTTCCTCTCCTTAACCCCCCTCATTTGTCTTGTCATTGTTTGTCTAGTTTTGAAGTTTACCGTTACATATGGGTACTCAAGGGTAATCATAATCATCAGTAAGGTGTCCCCCAGGTCGCAGCGGCCTCACCCTACAGCCTGGGGTAACTCATGTTCGCGGGGTAGGTGTTATGGCATAAAATGTTATCATTATGTATCGCGACTTTATCCATGGTACTTATCTTCTCATTGGGGACATCTGTCTCAAGAATTGTCTTAAGAAATTGTGATTCTCGCTTTCTATTTTCTGTTTGACAATCGAAAATCTCAATAAAAATTTTAAAGTTTAAAAAAAAAAAAAGATTCTGGGTTGGGACTGTAGTGGGATCCGCAGCAGAGGGGAGACATGCAGGGGTAGTGATCTTCTTCCACCAGAATTTTGTTTTTCAGCTATTATCCCAGGAGTGTGACGAACAGGGGAGATGGGTCCGGGTCACTATAGATCATGGGGGAGAAACTTATTCTATACATAACATCTACGGTCCTAGTAGTTCAAATAAATCCTTCTTTGAAGATATAGAAAAGAAGATTATTCTTGACAATTCACCTCTGATAATCACTGGCGGTGACTTTAACACAGTAAATAAAATAGATCAGGACAGAAGGAGCCAGAGCAGGACCCCTCAGAGAAGAAAACACACTCCCTTCTCTTCTTAAAGGGACTGTATATCGCGTTTTTTTATTTTTGTATTAAAAATAGTGATTATCAAATCAAGTATTTTCAATACAAAATGAAAATCGCTGCTTATTTAGTTTTTATGTAATTCTAATTTTACTGCAGGCACTGGGGGCCATGTTGGATTTGCTTGTGTGTAACGACAGTTACACACTCTTTTATGGCAGCCCCTCTGCATAGAGAATAGTGGTCGTCATCCGACCCCATCAGTATCGTTACAGTGGGCGTCTGCTGTGACCTGGACGCGCCCCCTGGGCTGTCCAGATCACAGCAGAGGGAGGAGATCAGCGCCATCATCGTGGAGCTCACAGCGCGTATGCTGTTTGCTCCACTATACCCCTGTCAACCACCGTGATATGTGAGTACGGGCCAACCTCCCCACCCCCCGTTACCGTCTGCGATGACATCTCATCTCTCCGCTTTCCCCAGCCCCCGCCGCTCCCCCCGCCGTTACCGTCTCAGATGACTCCCCCTCTCCGCTCTCCCCAGCCACCGCTCTGGCCGCCGCGTGAGTGCACGTGTGTGTGTGTGTGCGCCCCCCCCCCACTGCATGTGAGTACCGCCGCTGATACTGTCTGCTGAGCCGTGTATCTAATCCTGTTCTGTGTGACACACGGCTCAGCAGACTATCACACAGGACAGGATTAGATGCACGGCTCAGCAAACTGTATCTAATCCTGTCCTGTGTGATACAGCCTGCTGAGCCATGTATCTAATCCTGTCCTGTGTGATAGTCTGCTGAGCCGTGTATCTAATCCTGTCCTGTGTGATCCAGTCTGCTGAGCTGTGTATCTAATCCTGTCCTGTGTGATCCAGTCTGCTGAGCCGTGGATCTAATCCTGTCCTGTGTGATAGTCTGCTGAGCCGTGTATCTAATCCTGTCCTGTGTGATCCAGTCTGCTGAGCCGTGTATCTAATCCTGTCCTGTGTGATCCAGTCTGCTGAGCCGTGTATCTAAACCTGTCCTGTGTGATCCAGTCTGTTGAGCCGTGTATCTAATCCTGTCCTGTGTGATACACTGCTCAGCAGACTATCACACAGGACAGGATTAGATACATGGCTCAGACTGTATTTAATCCTGTCCTGTGTGATACAGTCTGCTGAGCAGTGTATCTAATCCTGTCCTGTGTGATCCAGTCTGCTGAGCCGTGTATCTAATCCTGTCCTGTGTGATAGTCTGCTGAGCCGTGTATCTAATCCTGTCCTGTGTGATAGTCTGCTGAGCCATGTATCTAATCCTGTCCTGTGTGATCCAGTCTGCTGAGCCGTGTATCTAATCCTGTCCTGTGTGATAGTCTGCTGAGCCGTGTATCTAATCCTATCCTGTGTGATCCAGTCTGCTGAGCCATGTATCTAATCCTGCCCTGTGTGATAGTCTGCTGAGCTGTGTATCTAATCCTGTCCTGTGTCATACAGTCTGCTGAGCTGTGTATCTAATCCTATCCTGTGTGATACTGTCTGCTGAGCCGTGTATCTAATCCTGTCCTGTGTGATCCAGTCTGTTGAGCCGTTTAACTAATCCTGTACTGTGTGATACACTGCTCAGCAGACTATCACACAGGACAGGATTAGATACACGGCTCAGACTGTATCTAATCCTGTCCTGTGTGATACAGTCTGCTGAGCAGTGTATCTAATCCTGTCCTGTGTGATCCAGTCTGCTGAGCCGTGTATCTAATCCTGTCCTGTGTGATAGTCTGCTGAGCCGTGTATCTAATCCTGTCCTGTGTGATAGTCTGCTGAGCCATGTATCTAATCCTGTCCTGTGTGATCCAGTCTGCTGAGCCGTGTATCTAATCCTGTCCTGTGTGATAGTCTGCTGAGCCGTGTATCTAATCCTGTCCTGTGTCATCCAGTCTGCTGAGCCGTGTATCTAATCCTGTCCTGTGTGATAGTCTGCTGAGCTGTGTATCTAATCCTGTCCTGTGTGATACTGTCTGCTGAGCCGTGTATCTAATCCTGTCCTGTGTGACACACGGCTCAGCAGACTATCACACAGGACAGGATTAGATGCACGGCTCAGCAAACTGTATCTAATCCTGTCCTGTGTGATACAGCCTGCTGAGCCATGTATCTAATCCTGTCCTGTGTGATACAGTCTGCTGAGCTGTGTATCTAATCCTGTCCTGTGTGATACAGTCTGCTGAGCCGTGTAACTAATCCTGTCCTGTGTGATAGTCCTGCTGTCCTTGGTGACACTTTAGACATTTGTGGTCACCAACAAAATGGCTCCGCACTATGTCCATGATATTCTCTGTTATCCTTTGTAAACACTCAGATTGGGAGGGGGGAGGTGCCATCACACACAGGAGAGCAGACTCTGCCCACTTTACTGCAGGTTTAATCTGAGCTTTTTATACAGTTGAATTTCTGTAGGATTTCAGAAGCTGCTCCCCCTAGTGTTTAACAGTGGAAACAGTGGAAAATATTAAACTTTTTAATTTTTTTTATATTTTGCTCAATTAACCCCTTCAGCCCCCAGCCTGTTTTCACCTTAAAGACCCGGCCATTTTTTGCAATTTTGACCAGTGTCACTTTGACAGGTTATAACTCTGGAACACTTCAACGGATCCTGGCGATTCTGAGATTGTTTTTTCGTGACATATTGTGCTTCATGTCAGTAGTAAATTTAGGCCGATATGTTTTGCGTTAATTTGTGAAAATTTCGGAAATTTGGCGAAAATTTTGAAAATTTCGCAATTTTCAAAATTTGAAATTTTATGCCCATAAATCTGAGAGATAGGTCACACAAAATAGTTACTAAATAACATTTCCCACTTGTCTGCTTTACACCAGCGCAATTTTTGAAAAAAAAAAAAATTCCGTTAGGAAGTTAGAAGGGTTCAAAGTTCATCAGCAATTTCTCATTTTTCCAACAAAATTTACATAAAAAAAATTTTTAGGTACCACATCACATTTGGAGTGATTTGAGAAACCTAGGCGACAGAAAATACCCAAAAGTGACCCCATTCTAAAATCTGCACCCCTCACTCTGCTCAAAACCACATCCAAGAAGTTTATTAACCCTTTAGGAGCTTCACAGCAACCAAAGCAATGTAGACGAAAAAATGAAAATTTTACTTTTTTAACACAAAAATGTTACTTTAGCCATAAAAAATTAGTATTTTCACAAGGGTATCAGGAAAAATGCATCATAAAATGTATTGTGCATTTTCTCCTGAGTACGCAGATACCTCATATGTGGTGGAAATCAAATGTTTGGGCACACGGCAGGACTCGGAAGGCAAGGAGCACCATTTGAATTTTTGAACGCAAAATTAGCTGCACTCATTAGCGGACGCCATGTCGGGTTTGAAGACTCCCTGAGGTGCCTAAACAATGTAGCTCCCCCACAAGTGACCCCATTTTGGAAACTAGACCCCTCAAATATTTTTTCTAGATGTTTGATGTGCACTTTGAACCCCTGGGGGCTTCACAGAAGTTTATAACGTTGAGCCGTGAAAAGAAAAAAAATTTTTTTTACCACAAAACTGTTGCTTCAACCAGGTAGCTTTTTTTATCACAACGGTATCAGGAAAAAATGCACCATAAAATGTATTGTGCATTTTCTCCTGAGTACGCAGATACGCCATATGTGGTGGAAATCAAATGTTTGGGCACACGGCAGGACTCGGAAGGCAAGGAGCGCCATTTGAATTTTTGAGTGCAAAATTAGCTGCACTCATTAGCGGACGCCATGTCGGGTTTGAAGACTCCCTGAGGTGCCTAAACAATGGACCTCCCCCACAAGTGACCCCATTTTGGAAACTAGACCCCTCAAATATTTTTTCTAGATGTTTGATGTGCACTTTGATCCCCTGGGGGCTTCACAGAAGTTTATAACGTTGAGCCGTGAAAAGAAAAAAAATTTTTTTTACCACAAAACTGTTGCTTCAACCAGGTAGCTTTTTTTATCACAACGGTATCAGGAAAAAATGCACCATAAAATGTATTGTGCATTTTCTCCTGAGTACGCAGATACCCCATATGTGGTGGAAATCAAATGTTTGGGCACACAGCAGGACTCGGCAGGCAAGGAGCGCCATTTCACAGCAAAATTGGTTGGAATTATTAGCGGACGCCATGTTGCATTTGGAGACCCCCCTGAAGTGCCTAAACAATGGAGCTCCCCCACATGTGATCCCATTTTGGAAACTAGACCCCTCATGGAATTTATCTAGCTATTTAGTGAGCACTTTGAACCCCTGGAGGCTTCA
The DNA here is from genome assembly GCF_048569485.1 of Anomaloglossus baeobatrachus. NCBI lineage: Eukaryota > Metazoa > Chordata > Amphibia > Anura > Aromobatidae > Anomaloglossus > Anomaloglossus baeobatrachus. The sequence continues at coordinate 679,139,115 of NC_134355.1, forward strand.
CAAACGTTTGTAATGTTCAGCCGTGAAAATATTTTATTATTTTTTTTACCACAAAATTGTTTTTTCAAACAGGTAGCTTTTTTTTCACAAGGGTATCAGGAAAAAATGCACCATAAAATGTATTGTGCAATTTCTCCTGAGTACACAGGTACCTCATATGTGGTGGAAATCAATTGTTTGGGCATACGGCGGGGCTCAGAAGAGAAGGAGCGCCATTTCACAGTAAAATTGGTTGGAATTATTAGCAGACGCCATGTTGCATTTGGAACCCCCTGAGGTGCCTAAACAATGGAGCTCCCCCACATGTGATCCCATTTTGGAAACTAGACCCCCCCCCCATACAAAAAAATTAGTTTGGCGAAATAAAAAATACAGACATCAGTAAAAAAAAAAAAAAAATGAATAAAAAAAAAAAAAATATGAGCGCCTGCCACTAAGACCAGTGCCAAACGTGAGAGCAATGCACGAGTCTCGCATCGCATCATCCACTCCAGTCTGGAAGCAAGCAACTGCGCTGGATAATGCGATGCGAGAGGGCGGGGCGGCAGATGAGAAAGGGCGCAGCGGATGGAAGATGGGAAAGTGCGCAGCGGATGGAGGAGCGGCAGAGGATGGGAAAGGGCGCAGCGGATGGAAGATGGAAAATGGCGCAGCGGATGGAGGAGCGGCAGAGGATGGGAAAGGGCGCAACGGATGGATGATGGGAAATGGCGCAGCGGGTGGAGGAGCGGCAGAGGATGGGGGGGGGGGAGGTGAGATGGGGATACCTACCTTACAGGATGGATCTAGGCAGCAGGATCACAGCAGACAGAAGAGGCAGCAGATGAAGGAGGCAACAGATTGAGGAGGGTGAGAGGGGGCAGTAGATGAAGAGGATGGGAGAGAGCAGGCAGCAGATCGGGGAGGGGGGCAGAGTCTGATGGGAGAGAGAGATGGCTCATGGAGGAGGGGGGGCCCCAGAACATGGAGGGGGGAGGGTGGCTTGCAGCACATGTGGGGGGGGGAGGGTGGCTTGCAGCACATGTGGGGGGGGAGGGTGGCTTGCAGCACATGTGGGGGGAGGGTGGCTTGCAGCACTGCAAGCCACCCTCCCCCCCCACATGTGCTGCAAGCCACCCTCCCCCCCCCACATGTGCTGCAAGCCACCCTCCCCCCCACATGTGGAGCACTGCAAGCCACCCTCCCCCCCACATGTGGAGCACTGCAAGCCATCCTCCCCCCACATGTGGAGCACTGCAAGCCATCCTCCCCCCACATGTGGAGCACTGCAAGCCATCCTCCCCCCACATGTGAGAGCACTGCAAGCCACCCTCCCCCCACATGTGGAGCACTGCAAGCCATCCTCCCCCCACATGTGGAGCACTGCAAGCCATCCTCCCCCCACATGTGGAGCACTGCAAGCCACCCTCCCCCCCACATGTGGAGCACTGCAAGCCACCCTCCCCCCACATGTGGAGCACTGCAAGCCACCCTCCCCCCCACATGTGGAGCACTGCAAGCCACCCTCCCCCCACATGTGGAGCACTGCAAGCCACCCTCCCCCCACATGTGGAGCACTGCAAGCCACCCTCCCCCCACTTGTGGATCGGAGCGGCGGCCGGGACAGCGGTGGATCGGAGCGGCGGCCGGGACAGCGGTGGATCGGAGCGGCGGCCGGGACAGCGGTGGATCGGAGCGGCGGCCGGGACAGCGGTGGATCGGAGCGGCGGCAGGGACAGCGGTGGATCGGAGCGGCGGCAGGGACAGCGGTGGATCGGAGCGGCGGCCGGGACAGCGGTGGATCGGAGCGGCGGCAGGGACAGCGGTGGATCGGAGCGGCGGCCGGGACAGCGGTGGATCGGAGCGGCGGCGGGGACAGCGGTGGATCGGAGCGGCGGCGGGGACAGCGGTGGATCGGAGCGGCGGCCGGGACAGCGGTGGATCGGAGCGGCGGCCGGGACAGCGGTGGATCGGAGCGGCGGCCGGGACAGCGGTGGATCGGAGCGGCGGCGGGGACAGCGGTGGATCGGAGCGGCGGCCGGGACAGCGGTGGATCGGAGCGGCGGCGGGGACAGCGGTGGATCGGAGCGGCGGCGGGGACAGCGGTGGATCGGAGCGGCGGCCGGGACAGCGGTGGATCGGAGCGGCGGCCGGGACAGCGGTGGATCGGAGCGGCGGCCGGGACAGCGGTGGATCGGAGCGGCGGCGGGGACAGCGGTAAATCGAGCGTGGCGGCGGGGCGATCGGAGACAGGGGCGAGCAGCTGGGACAGGGGCGGGCGAGCGGCTGGGACAGGGGCGGGCGGGCGAGCGGCTGGGACAGGGGCGGGCGGGCGAGCGGCTGGGACAGGGGCGGGCGAGCGGCTGGGGACAGGGGCGGGCGAGCGGCTGGGACAGGGGCGGGCGAGCGGCTGGGACAGGGGCGGGCGAGCGGCTGGGACAGGGGCGGGCGGGCGGGCGAGCGGCTGGGACAGGGGCGGGCGGGCGGGCGAGCGGCTGGGACAGGGGCGGGCGAGCGGGGGCAGCAACTTACCGATGGGCACCCGCAGAGCTTCGGCTTCCAGGGACGGTCACAGGCCGCAGATCCACATTGATTGGAGAGAGCGGTCACAAGACCGGTCTCTCCAATCAGAGCTGGGGGCGGGTGAAGCATCGATCACCCAGCTCCAGCCAATGGCCAGTGCTACAGCAGCACTGATCAGGGCTGGATTTCAATGTTCCAGCCATTTTCAATGGCTGGAACATTACAGTGGCTGTAATTGGCTGAGCGGCGTTCGTCAGCCAATCACAGCCTCTGTAGGTTCGGGGAGGAGGCACCACCCCTCCTGACGTCAGGCAGAGGTCCCCTCCTTCCCGAATCCACCGTTTAAGTAAATAAATTTCACTCCCCGGGGCTCCGGGACCGCGATTTCGCCAGGACGTACTGAGTACGTCATGGGTCCTTTAGCACCATGTCACCATGACGTACTCAGTACGTCCAAGGTCGTTAAGGGGTTAAAAAAAAAATAATAATAATATTTAAACAAAACATTAAAATATTATTACTTTACATTTTTTCAGTTATTGATTTTTTTTTTTCCTGACGATACATTCCCTTTAACCAGACCGGGTTGAGAGATGTCTGGCGCTGGCTACATCCTGACGCTAGAGAGTTTACTCATTTTTCCCATGTCCAGAAATCCTGGTCAAGGATCAAGTATCTTTTGACCTCTGAGAATTTATTGAATAGACTGAAATCGGTTGAAATATATGATTTGGTCATATCGGACCATGCCCCAGTGGGTACTGAAATGACGGACAAGGTGGTTAGGGGGACAGACTTTATATGGAGGTTTCCAGCCTTCCTTACGAAGGATGAGGTATTTAATGACAAATTGCGCTGCTGGTGGGAGGAGTTTATATTTGACAACAGAGAACACATAGATCAAACTGCTCTGTTTTGGAATACGGCAAAGACGGTGCTGAGAGGCAGAATTTTAATGTATGTCTCTTCCCTCAAGAAAAAGGTGAAGGAGGGGTATTCCGAATCGAGTGCAAAATTCAGACATGCTTACACGGAGTTCTTGCAGAATCCCTCAGCTCAAAATAGAGAACATTGGAAACTGGTCAAACAAGAGTTTGAGACGTGGTTAGACAGAAGGGAGCAGATCAAATAACAAGAGCACTAGGAGTTTTAGTGCAAAAGTAAACACCGTGTCTGCAAATTGGGATTCTGATCTGGCTTATATATCCTGAGTCATATTGCAAAGGATTGTCGAAAATCCACTTGTGACTTTTAGGATCGCTACTTCCAATAGGTGGCGCTGTGCTAGAGTTTGTCTCCTTTACTGGAGAGACAATTTGAATATTTCCCAGAGGGGCATTGCAGCTATAAGTCCCCTTACCTGGCAGCCAGACTGGCTTGCAAAGTCTCCTTAAGGAGAATAGTGTTCCCCCGTGGTCCCCACATAGCTTTCTCATGAGCCAGATCAGACACCCCCATACTTTGCACTGACGAGGGGCAAGCACCCCGAAACACCGTGTCTGCAAATTGGGATTCTGATCTGGCTTATATATCCTGAGTCATATTGCAAAGGATTGTCGAAAATCCACTTGTGACTTTTAGGATCGCTACTTCCAATAGGTGGCGCTGTGCTAGAGTTTGTCTCCTTTACTGGAGAGACAATTTGAATATTTCCCAGAGGGGCATTGCAGCTATAAGTCCCCTTACCTGGCAGCCAGACTGGCTTGCAAAGTCTCCTTAAGGAGAATAGTGTTCCCCCGTGGTCCCCACATAGCTTTCTCATGAGCCAGATCAGACACCCCCATACTTTGCACTGACGAGGGGCAAGCACCCCGAAACACCGTGTCTGCAAATTGGGATTCTGATCTGGCTTATATATCCTGAGTCATATTGCAAAGGATTGTCGAAAATCCACTTGTGACTTTTAGGATCGCTACTTCCAATAGGTGGCGCTGTGCTAGAGTTTGTCTCCTTTACTGGAGAGACAATTTGAATATTTCCCAGAGGGGCATTGCAGCTATAAGTCCCCTTACCTGGCAGCCAGACTGGCTTGCAAAGTCTCCTTAAGGAGAATAGTGTTCCCCCGTGGTCCCCACATAGCTTTCTCATGAGCCAGATCAGACACCCCCATACTTTGCACTGACGAGGGGCAATCACCCCGAAACACCGTGTCTGCAAATTGGGATTCTGATCTGGCTTATATATCCTGAGTCATATTGCAAAGGATTGTCGAAAATCCACTTGTGACTTTTAGGATCGCTACTTCCAATAGGTGGCGCTGTGCTAGAGTTTGTCTCCTTTACTGGAGAGACAATTTGAATATTTCCCAGAGGGGCATTGCAGCTATAAGTCCCCTTACCTGGCAGCCAGACTGGCTTGCAAAGTCTCCTTAAGGAGAATAGTGTTCCCCCGTGGTCCCCACATAGCTTTCTCATGAGCCAGATCAGACACCCCCATACTTTGCACTGACGAGGGGCAAGCACCCCGAAACACCGTGTCTGCAAATTGGGATTCTGATCTGGCTTATATATCCTGAGTCATATTGCAAAGGATTGTCGAAAATCCACTTGTGACTTTTAGGATCGCTACTTCCAATAGGTGGCGCTGTGCTAGAGTTTGTCTCCTTTACTGGAGAGACAATTTGAATATTTCCCAGAGGGGCATTGCAGCTATAAGTCCCCTTACCTGGCAGCCAGACTGGCTTGCAAAGTCTCCTTAAGGAGAATAGTGTTCCCCCGTGGTCCCCACATAGCTTTCTCATGAGCCAGATCAGACACCCCCATACTTTGCACTGACGAGGGGCAAGCACCCCGAAACACCGTGTCTGCAAATTGGGATTCTGATCTGGCTTATATATCCTGAGTCATATTGCAAAGGATTGTCGAAAATCCACTTGTGACTTTTAGGATCGCTACTTCCAATAGGTGGCGCTGTGCTAGAGTTTGTCTCCTTTACTGGAGAGACAATTTGAATATTTCCCAGAGGGGCATTGCAGCTATAAGTCCCCTTACCTGGCAGCCAGACTGGCTTGCAAAGTCTCCTTAAGGAGAATAGTGTTCCCCCGTGGTCCCCACATAGCTTTCTCATGAGCCAGATCAGACACCCCCATACTTTGCACTGACGAGGGGCAAGCACCCCGAAACACCGTGTCTGCAAATTGGGATTCTGATCTGGCTTATATATCCTGAGTCATATTGCAAAGGATTGTCGAAAATCCACTTGTGACTTTTAGGATCGCTACTTCCAATAGGTGGCGCTGTGCTAGAGTTTGTCTCCTTTACTGGAGAGACAATTTGAATATTTCCCAGAGGGGCATTGCAGCTATAAGTCCCCTTACCTGGCAGCCAGACTGGCTTGCAAAGTCTCCTTAAGGAGAATAGTGTTCCCCCGTGGTCCCCACATAGCTTTCTCATGAGCCAGATCAGACACCCCCATACTTTGCACTGACGAGGGGCAAGCACCCCCGAAACACCGTGTCTGCAAATTGGGATTCTGATCTGGCTTATATATCCTGAGTCATATTGCAAAGGATTGTCGAAAATCCACTTGTGACTTTTAGGATCGCTACTTCCAATAGGTGGCGCTGTGCTAGAGTTTGTCTCCTTTACTGGAGAGACAATTTGAATATTTCCCAGAGGGGCATTGCAGCTATAAGTCCCCTTACCTGGCAGCCAGACTGGCTTGCAAAGTCTCCTTAAGGAGAATAGTGTTCCCCCGTGGTCCCCACATAGCTTTCTCATGAGCCAGATCAGACACCCCCATACTTTGCACTGACGAGGGGCAAGCACCCCGAAACACCGTGTCTGCAAATTGGGATTCTGATCTGGCTTATATATCCTGAGTCATATTGCAAAGGATTGTCGAAAATCCACTTGTGACTTTTAGGATCGCTACTTCCAATAGGTGGCGCTGTGCTAGAGTTTGTCTCCTTTACTGGAGAGACAATTTGAATATTTCCCAGAGGGGCATTGCAGCTATAAGTCCCCTTACCTGGCAGCCAGACTGGCTTGCAAAGTCTCCTTAAGGAGAATAGTGTTCCCCCGTGGTCCCCACATAGCTTTCTCATGAGCCAGATCAGACACCCCCATACTTTGCACTGACGAGGGGCAAGCACCCCGAAACACCGTGTCTGCAAATTGGGATTCTGATCTGGCTTATATATCCTGAGTCATATTGCAAAGGATTGTCGAAAATCCACTTGTGACTTTTAGGATCGCTACTTCCAATAGGTGGCGCTGTGCTAGAGTTTGTCTCCTTTACTGGAGAGACAATTTGAATATTTCCCAGAGGGGCATTGCAGCTATAAGTCCCCTTACCTGGCAGCCAGACTGGCTTGCAAAGTCTCCTTAAGGAGAATAGTGTTCCCCCGTGGTCCCCACATAGCTTTCTCATGAGCCAGATCAGACACCCCCATACTTTGCACTGACGAGGGGCAAGCACCCCGAAACACCGTGTCTGCAAATTGGGATTCTGATCTGGCTTATATATCCTGAGTCATATTGCAAAGGATTGTCGAAAATCCACTTGTGACTTTTAGGATCGCTACTTCCAATAGGTGGCGCTGTGCTAGAGTTTGTCTCCTTTACTGGAGAGACAATTTGAATATTTCCCAGAGGGGCATTGCAGCTATAAGTCCCCTTACCTGGCAGCCAGACTGGCTTGCAAAGTCTCCTTAAGGAGAATAGTGTTCCCCCGTGGTCCCCACATAGCTTTCTCATGAGCCAGATCAGACACCCCCATACTTTGCACTGACGAGGGGCAAGCACCCCGAAACACCGTGTCTGCAAATTGGGATTCTGATCTGGCTTATATATCCTGAGTCATATTGCAAAGGATTGTCGAAAATCCACTTGTGACTTTTAGGATCGCTACTTCCAATAGGTGGCGCTGTGCTAGAGTTTGTCTCCTTTACTGGAGAGACAATTTGAATATTTCCCAGAGGGGCATTGCAGCTATAAGTCCCCTTACCTGGCAGCCAGACTGGCTTGCAAAGTCTCCTTAAGGAGAATAGTGTTCCCCCGTGGTCCCCACATAGCTTTCTCATGAGCCAGATAAGACACCCCCATACTTTGCACTGACGAGGGGCAAGCACCCCGAAACACCGTGTCTGCAAATTGGGATTCTGATCTGGCTTATATATCCTGAGTCATATTGCAAAGGATTGTCGAAAATCCACTTGTGACTTTTAGGATCGCTACTTCCAATAGGTGGCGCTGTGCTAGAGTTTGTCTCCTTTACTGGAGAGACAATTTGAATATTTCCCAGAGGGGCATTGCAGCTATAAGTCCCCTTACCTGGCAGCCAGACTGGCTTGCAAAGTCTCCTTAAGGAGAATAGTGTTCCCCCGTGGTCCCCACATAGCTTTCTCATGAGCCAGATCAGACACCCCCATACTTTGCACTGACGAGGGGCAAGCACCCCGAAACACCGTGTCTGCAAATTGGGATTCTGATCTGGCTTATATATCCTGAGTCATATTGCAAAGGATTGTCGAAAATCCACTTGTGACTTTTAGGATCGCTACTTCCAATAGGTGGCGCTGTGCTAGAGTTTGTCTCCTTTACTGGAGAGACAATTTGAATATTTCCCAGAGGGGCATTGCAGCTATAAGTCCCCTTACCTGGCAGCCAGACTGGCTTGCAAAGTCTCCTTAAGGAGAATAGTGTTCCCCCGTGGTCCCCACATAGCTTTCTCATGAGCCAGATCAGACACCCCCATACTTTGCACTGACGAGGGGCAAGCACCCCGAAACACCTTGTCTGCAAATTGGGATTCTGATCTGGCTTATATATCCTGAGTCATATTGCAAAGGATTGTCGAAAATCCACTTGTGACTTTTAGGATCGCTACTTCCAATAGGTGGCGCTGTGCTAGAGTTTGTCTCCTTTACTGGAGAGACAATTTGAATATTTCCCAGAGGGGCATTGCAGCTATAAGTCCCCTTACCTGGCAGCCAGACTGGCTTGCAAAGTCTCCTTAAGGAGAATAGTGTTCCCCCGTGGTCCCCACATAGCTTTCTCATGAGCCAGATCAGACACCCCCATACTTTGCACTGACGAGGGGCAAGCACCCCGAAACACCGTGTCTGCAAATTGGGATTCTGATCTGGCTTATATATCCTGAGTCATATTGCAAAGGATTGTCGAAAATCCACTTGTGACTTTTAGGATCGCTACTTCCAATAGGTGGCGCTGTGCTAGAGTTTGTCTCCTTTACTGGAGAGACAATTTGAATATTTCCCAGAGGGGCATTGCAGCTATAAGTCCCCTTACCTGGCAGCCAGACTGGCTTGCAAAGTCTCCTTAAGGAGAATAGTGTTCCCCCGTGGTCCCCACATAGCTTTCTCATGAGCCAGATCAGACACCCCCATACTTTGCACTGACGAGGGGCAAGCACCCCGAAACACCGTGTCTGCAAATTGGGATTCTGATCTGGCTTATATATCCTGAGTCATATTGCAAAGGATTGTCGAAAATCCACTTGTGACTTTTAGGATCGCTACTTCCAATAGGTGGCGCTGTGCTAGAGTTTGTCTCCTTTACTGGAGAGACAATTTGAATATTTCCCAGAGGGGCATTGCAGCTATAAGTCCCCTTACCTGGCAGCCAGACTGGCTTGCAAAGTCTTCTTAAGGAGAATAGTGTTCCCCCGTGGTCCCCACATAGCTTTCTCATGAGCCAGATCAGACACCCCCATACTTTGCACTGACGAGGGGCAAGCACCCCGAAACACCGTGTCTGCAAATTGGGATTCTGATCTGGCTTATATATCCTGAGTCATATTGCAAAGGATTGTCGAAAATCCACTTGTGACTTTTAGGATCGCTACTTCCAATAGGTGGCGCTGTGCTAGAGTTTGTCTCCTTTACTGGAGAGACAAAGTGCAAAAGTAGAAATTTATTATAAATATCAATAGATAACAACAAAATGTATAGAGGACATATAGCGAGCAAGATAGAGGGATTAAGTACCCGGATCCCAAGAACCACACTGAAAATATCTTTTATAGGGTCAGGGTATAAGAGCTGAAGCAGGCCAGCCTGCAGGTAATCTGGATGAATATAAAATGCTGAATCACATAGATTCCATTAGTCAGCAGATGTAACAGATCCTGTAAAACGAGCCTGATTCAGGAGAAGCACCCATGCTGATGCATATACTGCATATACTGTTGCTGGATAACGAATTCTATATACAATATTCATGGAGTCACTAGAGCCATAGTGGAAGACCCATGTATACAGATTAAGACCCGTATATCAGCCTTTGTATGTCCACACAGGGAGGGTGGAAAGGTGCTTACCTAAGTACAGTGGTGGTTAGGGGGATCCAGGCCAGACCAGAGGGGACCTCCGACGGCCGTTTCGCGGTAAACACCGCTTCTTCCGGGAGGAGTAATTGCAGTGAGAAGGAGAGCGCGCCGTCCTTTTGAATATCCGCCACCGGGTCACGTGATGTAAGTCACGTGACCGGATGCCAGGGGAGTCAAGGACGCCAGCGTAGCCGCACAGCGCGTTCCCGGACAGCGCGTGAATGCGCATGCGCGGGACACGCTGAAGAGAGCGCGGCGTCACGGCTCCCAAGCAACAGGGGGACGCGGAAGATGCAAAGCGCCAGGCCGAACCAGGAGGCACCCGTGGGTACAGTATGGTCCAATAGGCGTCACATACAGGCCGCGCCCCCCCTAATGGCGGACTAAGAAAGGCAAAGATGGGACACATCTCAATAGAAATTTTTCTAGAAAATTTTTTTGGAAATTTTTTTCCTTCCCCATTTATTCAATATATAAGCATGTGTGCTTAGAGGGGCATATGATCCACATAGGTTCCCACAGGGGGCATACATCATCGAGTTCATTTGTCAACAAGCTCAGAGGGGGAACGCGTCACCACCAATAAGCGTGACAGTCACTCAAAATGGGAAAATGGCACCTGTGGGAATCATAGCTTGGATCAGTAAAAGTATCCCATCATTTGCCTCGCCAATTACAAAAGGAAGGCAGTATAAAAGTGTAAAAAAATGTAAAAAAACACTTATATTGGTTAGATTTAATCAGAAAAGATTAAATACAAAGTGTAATCAACTAATATAATTATTATTACAGTCAGGTCAAGAATGTACATGATACAAGAATGAAGTGGGGAATAACCACCAAATTATTGAGCGACATAGATTAGTACCAATAAAAAAGGGGGGGGGGGAGGGAGTTAATATAGTCACATATGTCATTTTATAAAGAAATGCCAAAACTTCCTATTATGGAGAAAAGGGGGGGTGGGAAAGAAGGGATGAAGGGGGGAAGAAAAGGGGGGGGGGAAAGGAAGGGGAGGGAAAGAGGACAAGGAGAAAATGATCAATAAGGTACATTAATATTCAGAGTCGCAGCGATGGTGGAAAGTTCTCCATCAAAACGAATTCACAATTCTTGGCCACTGAATTGAATGATGTCCTAAACACCGCATAGATCAAGAGATGGAATGATGAGAATAAGCCTAATAAATGAAAAAACTAAAATGAGAATGTGTATAACAGATAAAATATTTAAAAACAACATACGTATGTGAGAGAGGATGAAAAGGTTCATGATTCATTTCTTAATCCCAGACATCAGACTCCGGACTCCTGATACGTATTCAATTCAAACGTAAGGGAGTTCAAGAGTCAAGGAGAATGAAGCCCAGAAAGGTCATATTTAGGATCCGCATGTGGATTACAGGAACGGGGCGTAGCTAATGGATTCATTTAAACCCATTGGGGTGAGTGTACCCAAAGTCGAGATCCAACGGGTCTCGGTCTGTGCTAGGCGTTTTTTCAGGTTTCCTCCCCTGATGCCTCCATGTATCACATCTATACCAAGAATCTTTAGGGATCTAGGATTCGATTGATGTACGGCTCTAAAGTGTCTTGGTAAGGTTTTTAAGGTTGAAACATCCGTGACTGTCTTTGATCCACATATGTCCCTCACGTGTTCACGTGTACGGACACGAAGCTCCCGCGTGGTCAGCCCAATATAGATCAAGGAACATTCACATGTCGCATAATAAACGACATGGGTCGTGTGGCATGATATATATTCCTTGATCTGAAAGACCTGTGAGCCATCAGCGGAGGAGAAAGTATTCCCCCTCCTAATGTTAATACACGCAACACAGTGACCACATGGGGTGCACCCCCTCCTAGGTGTAGTAACTCCAAAGAAGTTCGAGGGTGGTGGGACGTAGTGGCTACGTACCAACAGATCACGGAGGTTTCTAGATCTCCTAGATGTCATGGAGGGGACGTCGGGAAGGTAATCCTTAAGCGCTGGTTCAGCCTGCAAGATGGGCCAATGTTTCAGCAAAATATCACGCATCCTCCCCCATTGTTGATTATAAGTAGAAATAAATCTAATAGTATTGTCTGTCTTCCTGAAATTGAAACCTGAAGTTCCTCCATCTCTTGTTCATACTCCTTTAAAGATTGAATGTTGGATTTAATTAGGAGTTTCATATAGCCACGGGAGCACGTGCCGGACAGCATCTCCCATTCTTTTTTGAATTCCAGATCTTCTACCCCATAGGAAGGGAAGACCTGGATTCTTAATCCCCTGGGGATAAGGTCTTTTTCTAGATATTTCTCTAGAAATGATTTGTTCCACCACATGCGGGTCCTTTTCCTAAGAATACCCTTATATTTAAAAATCCTCTCTTTTATTCCATCATCCACACCCTCTGGAGTGGTATTATTCCCATCTTTAAATGCTCTGTCGAGTTCTAGGAGCCACGTCTGGTCACGTGTCCTAAAGTCCATGATGAACCACGGCCAAACTGTGAAAAACACACAGAAAATCAATATCCAAACAAAGAGCCTCATGGTCATAGCTTAGAGTCTCATTGTGGGCAGCACCGGACAGGGTATAGAATTAACCCTCCAGTGTGGCCCTGAGACAGCACACTCCGGGAGCAAATTATTCAACCATCAAAGCGATACCTATTGGTCAATTCCTCAGGATGAGGCGGATATGTTCGACGGAGGCAAATTTTCGGCGTCGGGCAGATGATTTAAAAGAGAGATTTCGTGACCGGGGATACAGTGGGAGGGCCATCAAGAATGGCTACAATCGTGCCATTCAAAACACCAGGGGACAACTTTTGCTCCCATCCAAACCAAGGAAGACAGACAATACTATTAGATTTATTTCTACTTATAATCAACAATGGGGGAGGATGCGTGATATTTTGCTGAAACATTGGCCCATCTTGCAGGCTGAACCAGCGCTTAAGGATTACCTTCCCGACGTCCCCTCCATGACATCTAGGAGATCTAGAAACCTCCGTGATCTGTTGGTACGTAGCCACTACGTCCCACCACCCTCGAACTTCTTTGGAGTTACTACACCTAGGAGGGGGTGCACCCCATGTGGTCACTGTGTTGCGTGTATTAACATTAGGAGGGGGAATACTTTCTCCTCCGCTGATGGCTCACAGGTCTTTCAGATCAAGGAATATATATCATGCCACACGACCCATGTCGTTTATTATGCGACATGTGAATGTTCCTTGATCTATATTGGGCTGACCACGCGGGAGCTTCGTGTCCGTACACGTGAACACGTGAGGGACATATGTGGATCAAAGACAGTCACGGATGTTTCAACCTTAAAAACCTTACCAAGACACTTTAGAGCCGTACATTAATCGAATCCTAGATCCCTAAAGATTCTTGGTATAGATGTGATACATGGAGGCATCAGGGGAGGAAACCTGAAAAAACGCCTAGCACAGACCGAGACCCGTTGGATCTCGACTTTGGGTACACTCACCCCAATGGGTTTAAATGAATCCATTAGCTACGCCCCGTTCCTGTAATCCACATGCGGATCCTAAATATGACCTTTCTGGGCTTCATTCTCCTTGACTCTTGAACTCCCTTACGTTTGAATTGAATACGTATCAGGAGTCCGGAGTCTGATGTCTGGGATTAAGAAATGAATCATGAACCTTTTCATCCTCTCTCACATACGTATGTTGTTTTTAAATATTTTATCTGTTATACACATTCTCATTTTAGTTTTTTAATTTATTAGGCTTATTCTCATCATTCCATCTCTTGATCTATGCGGTGTTTAGGACATCATTCAATTCAAGGCATCCGGTCACGTGACTTACATCACGTGACCCGGTGGCGGATATTCAAAAGGACGGCGCGCTCTCCTTCTCACTGCACTTACTCCTCCCGGAAGAAGCGGTGTTTACCGCGAAACGGCCGTCGGAGGTCCCCTCTGGTCTGGCCTGGATCCCCCTAACCACCACTGTACTTAGGTAAGCACCTTTCCACCCTCCCTGTGTGGACATACAAAGGCTGATATACGGGTCTTAATCTGTATACATGGGTCTTCCACTATGGCTCTAGTGACTCCATGAATATTGTATATAGAATTCTTTATCCAGCAACAGTATATGCAGTATATGCATCAGCATGGGTGCTTCTCCTGAATCAGGCTCGTTTTACAGGATCTGTTACATCTGCTGACTAATGGAATCTATGTGATTCAGCATTTTATATTCATCCAGATTACCTGCAGGCTGGCCTGCTTCAGCTCTTATACCCTGACCCTATAAAAGATATTTTCAGTGTGGTTCTTGGGATCCGGGTACTTAATCCCTCTATCTTGCTCGCTATATGTCCTCTATACATTTTGTTGTTATCTATTGATATTTATAATAAATTTCTATTTTTGCACTAAAACTCCTAGTGCTCGTTATTTGAATTGCTCCCGGAGTGTGCTGTCTCAGGGCCACACTGGAGGGTTAATTCTATACCCTGTCCGGTGCTGCCCACAATGAGACTCTAAGCTATGACCATGAGGCTCTTTGTTTGGAGAAGGGAGCAGATGTATCGAACTAGACAAGAAGTTGAATTACTCAGATATGGTAACAAGGCGGGTAAATTATTGGTGCGATTGGTGAAGGGGCGCTCTCAAGTATCTCCCATAGTCAGAATAAAAGATAGACAAGGAAAGGTAACTTCCGATCCCAAAAACATAAATGCCGTATTACAAGACTTTTATAAAGACCTATATAAATCCTCACACACCAACATAACAGAGGGCAGATCCTGCCTCCAACATTTATCTCTCCCAAAACTTACACAGGAGCAGTTGGATGTAATTAATGCGGATATTAAGGAAGAGGAGGTAAAGCAAACTATTAGTCATCTTCAGAATGGGAAGGCAGCCGGACCTGAAGGGTATAGAGGGGAGTTTTATAAGGCACTTAAAGAACAGATTTCCCCGACATTGACTACTTATTACAACAACATTTTGACAACAGGGGACATTCCAGTCAGATCCAAAGAGACATATATCAAAGTAATACCGAAACAAGGAAAGGACCCCCTAGAGGCAGGCTCCTACAGACAATTTCACTAATTGACCTAGACCAAAAGATTATGTCTAAAATAATGGCTGAGCGTTTGGCAGGGGTGCTTCCTCAATTGGTGAAACCGGCTCAGGTGGGGTTTGTTAAAGGGAGGGCTGCAGTTAAGAACATAAGGAAAGTTTTGACAGTGTTGGACGAGGTAGGACGACAGCAACACTCAGGTGACAGACCAGCCCTCCTAACTCTAGATGCAGAGAAAGCATTTGATAATGTCAGTTGGGAATGGTTGGGGGCGACGCTGGACACTTTCACTTTAAAAGGCAATTTTAGAACATACTTGTACGGGGTATACAACAGCCCTATAGCCAGAATACATACTCCTGGATTCCTCTCTGCTCCTTTTCACCTACACAAAGGGACCAGACAGGGCTGTCCAATGTCGCCATTGCTATTTAACCTGGCCATGGAACCCTTTGCTATATATGTGGAGGAGACTGATCTATTTGACGGAATTAAAGTAGGCAAGGATATAGTCAAAATTGCTCTTTTTGCAGATGACGTCATATTGTTCCGGTCACGACCACTAACACAGTTAGGAGATATTTTTGATTTTATTCAGAAATTTGTGGAATACTCGGGCTACAAGATCAATATTAACAAAAGATAACTTTTAGAATTGGGAGAAAAAACACCCCTGGAGCACTGGAGGAAGCTGGGTTTGGAGCTCCGTGTCTCAAAGTCACATATAACGTATTTGGGGATAAAGATAGGGAGGCGACCAGATCAACTATACTCACTAAACTATACCCCCCTGATGGGTAAAATATTGGAGGAATTGCAAAGGTGGCATTACTTACCAATATACCTTCTGGCTAGATGTCATTTATAGATGAGCGATGTTCGAGGATCGAGGTTCGCCAATTTCATGTTCGAGTGATTTTGGGGGGTGTTCGAGACGTTTGACAAACTCGAGCCTTTTGCTAAAAGCTTGACAGTTCGAGTGGCGCTTGAGAACGTTTCGATCAACAAAAGCGTGGCTTTTTACAGCTACGTGTGCAGGGAGCCATCACTGACAGCCTGCGGTAAGCTGGTAACCAGGGTAAATATCAGTTATGCAAGCAAAGCGCTTTGCTTAGTAACCCGATGTTTATCCTGGCTACGTGTGCAAACATCCCCGAAAGCCACACAGAAGCACTTCCGTGTGAATTCCGTTGGATGCCGCTGCAGTCTGTGTCCCGCTCAGCAGTGTCTGCAGCTGCTCACACTGCAGTGACAGCAGCCGCGGGGATGACAAGCGCTGCCGTCAGGAGGTTAGTGAAGTTCCTTACCTGCGGTGATGAAGTCCTGCCCTCTCAACGTCAGCGCTGTCACATCTCCTCTCGCTGCCGACCCGAGACTGTCACTAGCGGTGACGTCACAGGCACCCGCGATACTTGGTTGTGAAGGCGGCGGTCATTGAACTCAGTGACAGCTCTGCTATCAGGAGTGCAGCGATCACCGCAGGTAATGTACCTCGCTAAGCTCCTGACAGCAGCACTTGTCATGCCCTGCAGTGACAGCTCTGCTATCAGGAGTGCAGCGATCACCGCAGGTAATGTACCTCGCTATCCTCCTGACAGCAGCATTTGTGACCTGCAGTGACCTGGACTGACCTATTGATGTTAGCTCAGGTCACTGCATTGCTCTTCCAGCCCATATGGAACATTCTGTTCTTCATTGACTGGGACATTGACTATGGTATGGATCGTCATGGGAACCCCTTGGATTACACCAGACCTGGATTTGTTTTTCTTTCTAATAAATTGGTGAAAGAGGGAATGTTTTGGGGAGTGTTTTTTCAAATAATTTTTTTTTTTTTTTATTACTGACTGAGTTGGTGATGTCGGTTATCTGGTAGACTCCTGACATCACGAACCCCAGGGCTTGATGCCAGGTGATATTACATATCTGGCATTAACTCCATATTTTACCCCGTTTGCCACCGCACCAGGGCAACTGGATGAGCTGGAGCGAAGCACCAGGATTGGCGCATCTAATGGATACGCTACTTCTGGGGCGGCTGCGGCCTGCTATTTTCAGGCAGGGGAGAGTCCAATAACCATGGACCTTCCTCGTCTGAGAATATCAGACCCCAGCTGTCCGCTTTACCTTGGCTGGTGATCCAATTTTGGGGGGACCCCCACGTGATTTTTTTTTATTATTATTTATTTAATTTAAAATAACAGCGTGGGGTGCCCTCAGTTCTGGATTACTAGCCAAGGTGAAGCTGCCAGCTGTGGTCTGCAGGCTGCAGCCGTCTGCTTTACCCTAGCTGGCAATGAAAAATAGGGGGAACCCCACGTCATTTTTTTTTAAATTTATTTGTTTTTTTGGCTAAATACAAGGCTAAGCACCCCTTAGTGCCACATGAAAGGCACCAAAGGGTGCAAAATTACAAAATGCAGGAGAGTGGGACATGATGTGTCTTTCTGCCATTATAATGACAGAAAAGACTGATATGAAGTGTACAAGCAAAATAAAATCACCAGAGCGCTCTACGCTGTGAAAAGCAGTAGAAAATGGCACTGTAGTGAACATGTGACCGCCTCATGTAGGTTGAAGCTATGGATCCTGGGAAAATTTATGTATTTTCCCTCCTTCAGTTTTTTGCAGTACACAAAAAAACCGGAAGGCACACGGATGACAAACGGATGACATACGGATCGTATACTGAACAGAAACGGATGCCACACGGATGCACCCGTGAAAAAAACGTACCGTTTTTTGCGGACCGCAAAAACGTATCGGTTGTGTGAATGTAGCCTTACTCTGATCTGCCGTTTATAAACAACAGGCAGAAATAAGTGAATAGCGCCCCCCAGCGTCAGAAAATCTCCAGGGTTTCAGGGGGTAGCTGAGACCCTGGAGATCATGATTCAGGCCGATTTTTCCGGTCTCCGCTCACATGATCACCGGTCCGATATACACCGTATACCGATGATCACGTTACAGTAAATGACAGCGCCAGTAAAAAATTATTTATCTCCAATCTGGCATGAACAAACATGTCAGATGGGAGATAAATCTCCTCCCCGGTCCCCTCCGGTCCCCCGGTGTCGCCAAAGTGCCCCCCCCTGGAAATCCAAGATGGCCACGTGCACAGCAGCGCGCCGGCCGCATTCACCCTACTCCTCTGATTTCTGTTGCATGTGCCATGACACATGCGACAGAAAACTCCTCCCCAGGCCCTGCCAGGTCACCCCCTGTAACCTCACCGGTGTTCCCCGATGTCCCACGGTACCTGTGCAGCGTTGATCCCCCGCGACCCCCTCCTTCACAATAGACACTGCCGCATGCACAGAGCGGCTGTCAGCTCAGCTTCCTGTGTTCAGACACAGTGAGTGGTGGTAACCATGCATCTGTAAGCTACTGCAATGCCCTGCTCATGAGGTAAGGAACATAGTTGATCAGGAGAGCTATACTACATTTCCAAATGGAGGTATTTGATTTTATAGTTGCCCTGCTGAACGACTACCAAACATGAGAGTCCGTTATACGCCATAAGAAAACATGTCTAAATAGCGAGCTCTGTTGTTTAGTATTCATTCAGCTGGATAACTGGACTTAAAGGGGTATTCCATCTCCAAGATCTTATCCCTAATATACAGTCAGGGCCAGAAATATTTGGACAGTGATACAAGTTTTGTTATTTTAGCTGTTTACAAAAACATGTTCAGAAATACAATTCTATATATAATATGGGCTGAAAGTGCACACTCCCAGCTGCAATATGAGAGTTTTCACATCCAAATCGGAGAAAGGGTTTAGGAATCATAGCTCTGTAATGCATAGCCTCCTCTTTTTCAAGGGACCAAAAGTAATTGGACAAGGGACTCTAAGGGCTGCAATTAACTCTGAAGGCATCTCCCTCGTTAACCTGTAATAAATGAAGTAGTTAAAATGTCTGGGGTTGATTACAGGTGTGTGGTTTTGCATTTGGAAGCTGTTGCTGTGACCAGACAACATGCGGTCTAAGGAACTCTCAATTGAGGTGAAGCAGAACATCCTGAGGCTGAAAAAAAAAGAAAAAATCCATCAGAGAGATAGCAGACATGCTTGGAGTAGCAAAATCAACAGTGGGGTACATTCTGAGAAAAAAGGAATTGACTGGTGAGCTTGGGAACTCAAAAAGGCCTGGGCGTCCAGGGATGACAACAGTGGTGGATGATCGCCGCATACTTTCTTTGGTGAAGAAGAACCCGTTCACAACATCAACTGAAGTCCAGAACACTCTCAGTGAAGTAGGTGTATCTGTCTCTAAGTCAACAGTAAAGAGAAGACTCCATGAAAGTAAATACAAAGGGTTCACATCTAGATGCAAACCATTCATCAATTCCAAAAATAGACAGGCCAGAGTTAAATTTGCTGAAAAACACCTCATGAAGCCAGCTCAGTTCTGACAAAGTATTCTATGGACAGATAAGACAAAGATCAACCTGTACCAGAATGATGGGAAGAAAAATGTTTGAAGAAGAAAGGGAACGGCACATGATCCAAGGCACACCACATCCTCTGTAAAATATGGTGGAGGCAATGTGATGGCATGGGCATGCATGGCTTTCAATGGCACTGGGTCACTTGTCTTTATTGATGACATAACAGCAGACAAGAGTAGCCGGATGAATTCTGAAGTGTACCGGGATATACTTTCAGCCCAGATTCGGCCAAATGCCGCAAAGTTGATCGGACGGCGCTTCATAGTACAGATGGACAATGACCCCAAGCATACAGCCAAAGCTACCCAGGAGTTCATGAGTGCAAAAAAGTGGAACATTCTGCAATGGCCAAGTCAATCACCAGATCTTAACCCAATTGAGCATGCATTTCACTTGCTCAAATCCAGACTTAAGACGGAAAGACCCACAAACAAGCAAGACCTGAAGGCTGCGGCTTTAAAGGCCTGGCAAAGCATTAAGAAGGAGGAAACCCAGCGTTTGGTGATGTCCATGGGTTCCAGACTTAAGGCAGTGATTGCCTCCAAAGGATTCGCAACAAAATATTGAAAATAAAAATATTTTGTTTGGGTTTGGTTTATTTGTCCAATTGCTTTTGACCTCCTAAAATGTGGAGTGTTTGTAAAGAAATGTGTACAATTCCTACAATTTCTATCAGATATTTTTGTTCAAACCTTCAAATTAAACGTTACAATCTGCACTTGAATTCTGTTGTAGAGGTTTCATTTCAAATCCAATGTGGTGGCATGCAGAGCCCAACTCGCGAAAATTGTGTCACTGTCCAAATATTTCTGGACCTAACTGTATAGTAGGTGTAATAGTAATAATATTAGGACATACCTTTATTAGCAAATTTAGTATAGTTCTCCTGATTATGCATGTCCTTACCTCATGAGCAGGGCATTGCAGCTTTGGTAGCAACAGTTACGACATAGACTCTGCTGCTGTGGACCCGGGGAGAGTGGGTGCAGATTCATTGCACCCACACTCCTCACATGGAGGGTCTGCACTCCTAGGAAATGGGGGATACGTTCCCTGAGCGTGTCCCTTCCATATGCTAGATGGTCCAGAGTCGTCGTGGGACCCCCTTATTTTTTTTCCTTACAATAAATTGGTGAAGGAGGGAATGTTTTGGGGAGTGTTTATTCAAATACATTTTTTTTTACTATTTTTTTGTTAGTACTGACAGTTTGTGATGTCGGGTATCTGATAGACGCCATGACATCACAAACTGCTGGGCTTGATGTCAGGTGACCTTACAGCTAGTATCAACCCCATTTATTACCCCGTTTGCCACTGCACCAGGGCACAGGATGAGCTGGGGTGAAGCGCCAGGATTGGCGCATTTAGTGGATGCGCCACTTCTGGGGCGCCTGTGGCCTGCTATTTTTAGGCTGTGAAGGGCCAATAACTATGGACCTTCCCACCCTGAGAATACCAGACCACAGCTGTTCGCTTTACCTTGGCTGGTGATCCAATTCGGGGGGGACCCTACTTTTTTTTGTAATTATTATTATTTATAAAATAATTATAAAAAAGAGCCTGGGGTGACCTCCACATTGGATCACCAACCACGGTAAAGCTGCCAGCTGTGGTTTTCAGGCTACAGCCGTCTGCTTTACCCTAGCTGGCTATCAAAAAAGGGGGGACCCCACGTCATTTTTTTTTTTTTTAAATAAAAAAAATTAATGGGCTTCCCTGTATTTTGATTGCCAGCCAAGGTAACGCCAGGCAGATGGGGGTGGCAACCCGTAGCTGTCTGCTGTATCTGCGCTGAGAATCAAAAAATACCGCGGAGCGCTATGTCATTTTTTTTTTTAATGATTTATTTTTACAGTACTGTTATGTCAGGCAATCAAAATACAGGGAAGCCCATTTTTTTTTTTTAGTTATTTCAATAAATAATTAAAAAAAACCAAAAACCATATGGGCTCCCTCTGCATTTTTTGTATTGCTAGCTAAGGCTACATGCGCCCTACATGCAGTTTAGAACGCACGTTTTGGCATTGATTTAGCCAAAGTTGTCTTTTTCAGAAATTTAGCGCGAAAAATGCATGCGTATTTACCGTATTTTAGATGTGTTTTCAGCGCTTTTTCCCTTGCGTTTTGACAGATGCGTTTTCAACATTAAGACACAGCTAAATAAAGTTTAAACAGTCAAACAGAATGGGAAAAAAAGAGAGAAAAAAAGCAAAACATATTTTTTGCATTAATAAAGAAAATAGTTATATTTCATAAAATTATAGCAGTTTTAGAATCTTTATAGCTAAAATAGCAATAAAATCATAATTTTCTTTATCTTAATTGTCGGACTATGTGTGTGTGTAAAGGGACATATTATTCCATTAATTTAATGTTAGAAAAGCATGCGTTTTTGAAGTAAAAAACGCAGTGTTTCTGCAGCTAAAAAGCAGGTAAAACGCTAAAATTTTGATGTTTGTTGCTGTTTGCTACTTCTCATTGACTTCAATGTTAGCAAAACGCTGCAGAAATGGCAAAAACAATTGACATGCTGCTTCTTTGAACGCATTGTTTTTGCCACAAATTATGCAAATCAAACACAGCGTTTTGAAACGCAAAGTGCGGACAGGAAATCATCTTTTTCCATAGACTATCATGGAAAACCAAAACGCATGCCTTTTGGCATGAAAACACTGCAGCTCAAAACGCTGCAGAAACGCAGGTAAAAATGCAAAGTGTGGTCATAGCCTTAGGGTAATCCAAGCAGCTACTGACTGCTAACCCCACTGCTTGGTGTTACCTTCACTGGCAATGGAACATCCAGGGAAGCATTTTTTATTTTTTTTTTGCCAAAAAACTAAAAAAAAAAAAAGACGTAGGCTTAGCCATACTTTTGTATGCTAGCCAGATACAGCAGGCAGGTACGGCTGCCCCCAACCCCCAGCTGCCTATTTGTACCCGGCTGGGAACTAAAAATATAGGGAAGCCCTTTTTTTAATTATTTCATAAAATTCATGAAATAATAAAAAAAAAAACGACGTGGGCTTCGCCCCATTTTTGTGTCCAGCCGGGTATAACTAGGCAGCTGGGGATTGGAATCCGCAGCACAGGTTAGCCCGAGGTTTCTGGGCCCCTCTGCTGCGAATTGCAGTCCGCAGCCGCCCCAGAAAATGGCGCTTTCATAGTAACTCTTAACTCTTTCATATCCAACTCTTCCAGCAGCCCTGAAGCAGAGTGGCTTGCTGGGTAATAATGAGTTAATACTAGCTTTGTTTTACTAGCTAGTATTAAGCTAGAGATTCTTAATGTCAGGCAAGTTTGACCCGACCATTAAGAATCTCCAATAAAGGGTTAAAAAAAAAAAAAGACACCACACCGAGAAAAAATACTTTAATAGAAATAAATACACAGACACATTAGAGACTCCATGTTTATAACTCCCTGTCAGCCCTCCACAATCCTGCTCTTCTGTCTCCTTCAACCCATGCAGCTCTGCTACATCAGACAGCGCTGCAAGGGAGGAAGACTCTGCTGCTCTCCCGTGCAGTCTAATCACTCAGTGAGTGAGCAGAAGCTGCGTGCTGTAAGCGGTGACGTCACCGCTGACAGGCGGGTTACCATAGCAACTGTGCTCCGATCACGTGATTCCCGGTGCCGCAATTCACCGGTTGTGGCATCTACTCCTTGCATGTGGGCTGACTCTGTAAAGAGCATCCATGCATGTGGGCACTCTTTACAGAGTCAGCCCACATGCAAGGACTAGATGCCACAGCCGGTGAATTGCGGCATCGGGAATCACGTGATCGGAGCACCGTTGCTATGGTAACCCGCCTGTCAGCGGTGACGTCACCGCTTACAGCACGCAGCTTATGCTCACTCAGTCGGGGAAGCCGACCCTGTGCCAGAGAATCTCGCTGGTAAAAGGACATGCTCAAACGAGCACTGCTTACTGGAGAGATGCACTGACAGGACCTAGCATGACGTCATCCATGTGACCAGTCTGTAGCCAATGAGATAATAGACACGTGACTGGTAACATGGCTATTTTGACGTCATGATAGGTCCTATCATCAGTGCTGGTTACCGGGAGGATGCAGCGATTATCGGAAGGAAAAGCGGCGGGAGACAGAGTGCAGGACGCGTCGCGGCGACCAGTAAGTGTTATGGTAATGTTTATTAACTGTATGTGTACATGTATAATGTGTTTTTATGTGTTTGTCTCCCATTGTTTTCAATGGGGTTCGAGAGGTTCGTCGAGCGGTTCATCGAACCGAACTCGAACGGGGCTTCCGTTCGACAAACCGAACTCGAGCCTTCAGAGGCTCGCTCATCTCTAGTCATTGGATCAAAATGATTAGCTTTGCCAGACTCCTATATCCCTTGCAAACCCTACCCCTGATTTTAAAACACTCGGACATAAACAAATTGAAGAAGGAATTTACACACTTTATTTGGACAGGTAAAAGACCCAGAATCGCTGTAGAAAAATTGATGCTATTAATAAATGAAGGAGGGGTGAATTTACCAAATATACGGGCTTACAATATCGCCTCTTTGATCAGGCATGTGGTGGATTGGATGCACAACACGAGTTGCTACTCAAACACACATCTAGAACGACAGTTAGCCGCCCCATGGGACCTGACAGTTCTTATCCAAACTAAAGAAGCCAAACTGCCAGTCGGTAAAATCCTCCTTTCTACTAAGGGACACTATAATGTGCTGGAAAATAGTAAGGAAAGCTTTCCAACTCCCCTTCTTGATCTGTAAACATATGCCAATATTTGGCCACCCCGAATTCCCCCAGGGAGCAGAGATCAAGATGGTAATTGGACAGACAAGTGACCATTTACAGAAGGCGGGGAGTATTATGAGCTTGGAGGATAATAAATGGATGTCTCCACAAGAAATCATGGCCAAATTCCAGATGCATAGAAAGCATTTCATGCAGATCCTGCAGCTCCGGTCTTCCTGTCAATCCAGACTCAGACAGTTAGAAAAGGAAGTTACTTCTCATGCCCTAGACGAAATTATTGGCCAATGCACCCAGATGGTGAGCATTTCCTCACTGTACGGTAATATAAAACACACATTTTTGAAAGCAAGACAGAGTAAACTGTTCAGGACATGGAAGAGGTGGACTCTAGACGAGGAGATAGCGGAGACCATACTGCAAGGCTGGGAACTGGTGAGAAAATCCATCTTATGTGAGAGATGGAGGGAGACTAAGGGTACCTTCACACTTAGCGATGCAGCAGCGATCCGACCAGCGATCTGACCTGGTCAGGATCGCTGCTGCATCGCTACATGGTCGCTGGTGAGCTGTCAAACAGGCAGATCTCACCAGCGACCAGTGAACAGCCCCCAGCCAGCAGTGACGTGCAAGCGACGCTGCGCTTGCACGGAGCCGCTCTCTGGAAGCTGCGGAGACTGGTAACTAAGGTAAACATCGGGTATGGTTACCCGATGTTTACATTAGTTACCAGCACACACCGCTTAGCTGTGTGTGCAGGGAGCAGGGAGCCGCGCACACTGAGCGATGGCTCCTTGCTCTCCTAGCTGCTGTACACATCGGGTTAATTAACCCGATGTGTACAGCAGCTACATGTGCAGAGAGCCGGAGCCGGCAGCACAGGCAGCGTGAGAGCTGCAGAGGCTGGTAACTAAGGTAAATATCGGGAAACCACCTTGGTTACCCGATGTTTATCTTGGTTACAAGCTTACCTCAGCTGTCAGACGCCGGCTCCTGCTCCCTGCTCGCTTCATTTGTCGCTCTCTCGCTGTCACACACAGCGATCTGTGTGTCACACACAGCGATCTGTGTGTCACAGCGGGAGAGCGCCTTTGAAGAAAACGAACCAGGGCTGTGTGTAACGAGCAGCGATCTCGCAGCAGGGGCCAGATCGCTGCTCAGTGTCACACACAGCGAGATCGCTAATGAGGTCACTGCTGCGTCACAAAAAGCGTGACTCAGCAGCGATCTCGGCAGTGAGCTCGCTGTGTGTGAAGCACCCCTTAGGGGTACTTCTCACATAGCGAGATCGCTGCTGAGTCATAGGTTTTGTGTTGTACCAGTGACCTTATCAGCGATCTTGCTGTGTCTGACACTAAGCAGCGACCTTGCTCCTGCTGTGAAATCACTGATCGTTACACACTGTTCTGGTTAATTTTTTGATTCTTTGTCTCCCGCTGTGCAGCACACTCTGTGTAAGCAGCGTACGATAGTAACCAGGGTAAATATCAGGTTACATAGCCAGGGTACACATCGGGTTACTAAGCAAAGTGCTTTGCTTAGTTACCCGATATTTACCCTGGCTACGTGTGCAGAGAGCCATCGCTAAGCGGTGTACGCTGGTAACCAGGGTAAATATCGGTTAACCAAGCAAAGCTCTCTGCTTAGTTACCCGTTATTTACCCTAGTTACTAAGCGCAGAGTCGCTGGTGGCATCTGCCTGATTGACAGCTCACCAGCGACCACGTAGCGACGCACCAGCGATCCTGACCAGGTCGTATCGTGGTCGGAATCACTGGTACATCGTTTAGTGAGACGGTACCCTTAAGGCCCAGTCACACACGACTTACCAGCGATCCCGACAAGGATATGACCTGATAAGGATCGCTGGTAAGTCGCTGGGAGGTCGCTGGTGAGATGTCACACAGTCAGGCCTTATCAACGACACAGTAACTATACAGGTCGAAGTAGCGACCTATATAACGATCTCAGCGGTCATTGGGACCCTGTCACACGGTGTCAAACACAGCAATGCGTCCTGCCCAGCAGGACATCGACTTTGAAGAAAATGGTCCTGACCATTCTGCAACGACTAGCGATATCACAGCAGGGGCCTGATCGCTGGTAGGTGTCACACATAACTAGATCGCTGGCGAGATCATTGCTGCATCACAGAAACTGTGACTCAAAAACGATCTTGTTAGCGATCTTGTTGTGTGTGACGGGGCCTTTATTTTAAACTCATGCACACAGCGCTGTATGGATTTAACATCCCACCTTCCCTTAGTTGCCCTGACAGAATTATAGTGTGTCCTAATTGTAGGGTGCCCTTTACAAACCTTTGGCACGGGGTGTGGGAATGCACAGAAGTAGTAACATACTGGAAGCTAATAAGAGACCAGATCCAGGCATGCTGGGGAACAGAACTTCCACAAACGCCACAGGCTTTGCTTTTCCATCAGCTTCGTCCCTGTGAATCTGACTCTCAACTTGGGATAGACAAAGTGAAGATCCCTAGAAATATTCACACATTTTTAATTGTGGCTTTACGAAATATTTTTAGCGAGTGGCTTAAACCAAATATTCCATCAATGGGATCAATAATATTTCAAATTAAACAATTATTAGGACTAGAATTGATAGAAGCTGAAAGGAGCAAAGAAAAATCAGCAGGAAAAGTTTTTCCGCTGTGGAAACAGTTTATAGGGTTCCACTATAGTCCTCAGGAAATTCTGAAACTAGTCAGTACTTTTCGTCATACGGAATGGTACTGTCTGGAAGACCTGGGGGGACATTGGGGGCTTTAGGGACATCAGCAATTACTTAATGTGCATTATATGGAATCGGTGGCTGATACCATCACAGAGGCAGAATTGTGGAAGGGTTCACATTCTCACTCATTGTTGCTTTTTGTACATGTCTTCTTTCCTTTCTTTTTTCTCGTGTGTTAATACTCTATTTTTCCTTCTTTTTATTTTTTTAATAGCTTTAATTAAATAGGCTGTAACTACCACTATAGTAATCTGCAAGGTACACTGCTCGAAGGTTGAGCATATCAATCTCATGTACACTGTTTAATTCTTTGAACAAGTTATTGCTTCCCTCTCTGTTAGGTTTAAAAAATGTAAATAAAAAAAAAGATGTTTTTAAAAAAAAAAAAAAGTAACATCTGCATAAAAATTGTATACAGTGGAACCTTGGTTAACGAGAACAATGCGTTCTGGGACTGTGCTTGTTAACCAAGTTACTCGTTCAGCAAAGCAAGATTTCCCATAGGAAATCATTGCAATGCAGACAGTTTGTTTCACAACTGGTTAAATGTCCCATCCTGGTCCCTTATTGTGCCATTCCACACATCTACAAACACACACAAACACACATATTATGCTCACCTTACCTTCCGTTCCATCGCTGGTCTCCTGGGACTTGCTGTTTGCTGGTACGGGATGTGTATCGGGTAACCATCACGACGAGGGAGGAACTTCCGCTGCCAGAGCGCTGACGTCAAAGGCAGGAGCTGCTTGCCTCTGATTGCCCAGCGTGCTGCCTTTGAGTAGCAGCTGACAGGGGAAGTTCCTGCCTCGTCGCGATGCTTGTCGAATGCCGATACACATCCTATAACGGCGAACTACAGGACCCAGGAGGCCGGTGATGGAACGGAAGGTAAGGTGAGCATAATACTGTATGTGTGTGCGTGCGTGCGTGTTTGTGTGTGTGTTTGTGCGTGCTTGTGTGCGTTTGTGTGGACTGCAAGTGCGGGTTAGAGCGCGGTGGATGTATGTACGGAACCGAAAGTGTGCGCGGTGAGTATTTTGCTCGTACAGCAAAGCTTTCTCGTAAACCGAGTTACAAATTTACAGCAAGCTTTGCTTGTTAAGCGAAATTCTCGTTAACTGGGTTACTCGTTAAGCGAGGTTCCACTGTAATTTTACGGCAAGGGGTGTATGTAATTATAATCCAGGAGGCGGTTATTTCACAATAAGTTACTATATGAATATACTCAAAAGGGGGATAATTATTATAGTCAAAGGGATGGGGGTCATTATTCTATGATTATAATCTAGTGGGGGAAGGTCATTATTCTATGATTATAATCTGGTGGGGGACATTTTTCTACGATTATACTCCAGGGGTGGTCACCACAAAGACGCAGCAAAAAAAACAAACCCTGCACTGTGCGGACAGCCAAAATCTCAGACTTTGTTTGGGAATAATAATAATAATAATAATAATAATTGATTAGTTGAATAGTTTTGACACCAAATCTGCACCCAAAAAAGGCGCAGAAAGAGCGGCAAAAAACGCAGCGTGCGCACATTGCCTTATAAAAGGACTATATAAACTTTTTAGTTTCACATTCCTAAACTTCACTTTTAACAAAGAAACTGAAACTATACAAGTCCTTATCTAAAGTAAGCAGAGGTCTCTGCTGCCTTAGGGTAAGTTCACACAGTGCGTTTTTCGCGGCGTTTTTGCGCAGTTTTCGGGTGCGTTTTTGCTCAGAAAACTGCATGACTTTGCTTCCCCAGCAAAGTCTATGAGTTTTCATTTTTGATGTCTGCACACAGCGGTTTTTTTTTCAGCTGCGTTTTTGTGGTGCCACAAAAACGCAGCATGTCAATTATTCTCACGTTTTTCACTGCGCTTTTCATCCATTGAGTGCAATGGGATGTTGAAAGACGCAATGAGAAATGCAAATAGGTGCGTTTTGGTGCGTTTTAGTGCATTTCTAAGACCAAAAACGCAGCTATAAACACAGGAGGTGGGTAGTAAAGTGACATGTACAGGAAGAGGATTCCTTCTGTCAGTAAACACAGAAGCGTGAATCCTCCCGGTACCGTCACCGCCGCTTCCACCTCCCGTCCTGTGTATGTATGCTGCCGTGCGGCACCATGTCTGGGCGGGAGGTGGAAGCGGCTGCAAAATCAAAAGTGAACAGTAAAAAAAAAAAAAAAAGTTATACTCACCTGTCTGCAGACTCCCTGTGCCATGCCCGCTCCCATCTCCTCCCGGTCCCTCCGCTCAGGGTGTGTGCAGTCTCCCCGGGTGCGTATGCCTGCAGGATGCAGGACCTGGCGATGGATCACCTGATGCAGTCACCTGACGCATCAGCTGATCGTAAGTCTCGGGGGTGATGCCAGCGGCCGGCCGGTTTAACCTGTCAGCTGATGCGTCATGAGACTTCATCCCTGATTACCGGCAGCTCCTGCAGCGATCGGACGGGATCAGACTCCGTTGCAGGAGCTGCCGGTAATCAGCACATAAGTGAGTATTTTTCTTTTTTTTTTTTCTTTTGCACCGATGCATCTGCTGATTGTATAAACGGCTTTTATACAATCAGCTGATGTGTGATGTGATTCAAGCCCTTGATCCTGACACATCATCTGATCACTTTGCCTTCCAGCAAACCGATCAGATGATATTGGATCCGGATTGGACGGCGCGGGACCCTTGACCCAGGATTACTGCGGAGGGGGGTTCTTTATTTCAATAAAGATGGAGTCACTAATTGTGTTGTGTTTTATTTCTAATAAAAATATTTTTCTGTGTGTTGTGGGTTTTTTATCTTTACTAGAAATTCATGGTGGCCATGTCTAATATTGGCGTGACACCATGAATTTCGGGCTTAGGGCCAGCTGATAATATACAGCTAGCCCTAACCCCATTATTACCCAGTGAGCCACCCGGCATCAGGGCCGCTGGAAGAGTTGGATACAGCGCCAGAAGATGGCGCTTCTATGAAAGCGCCATTTTCTGGGGTGGCTGCGGACTGCAATTCGCAGCGGGGGTGCCCAGAAAGCATGGACACCCTGCACTGTGGATTCCAATCCCCAGCTGCCTAGTTGTACCCGGCTGGACACAAAAATTAGGCGAAGCTCACGTCATTTTTTTAATTATTTCATGAAATTCATGAAATAAAAAAAAAAAGGGCTTCTCTATATTTTTGGTTCCCAGCCGGGTACAAATAGGCAGCTGGGGGTTGGGGGCAGCCCGTACCTGCCTGCTGTACCCGGCTGGCATACAAAAATATGGCGAAGCCCACGTCATTTTTTTTGTTTGGGGGGGAGGGGGCAAAGAAATCCTGCATAGAGTCCTGGAAGGAGGATGCTGAACCTTGTAGTTCGACAGCTGCTGTCTGCTCTCCTGCATACACTATTGGATGGAGCAGGGATCCCCAACTCCAGTCCTCGAGGGCCGCCAACAGTGCATGTTTTCAGGATTTCCTTAGCATTGCATGGGTGTTGGAATCATCAACTGTGCAGGTGACTAAATTATCACATGTGCAATACTAAGGAAATCCTGAAAACATGCACTGTTGGCGGCCCTCGAGGACTGGAGTTGGGGACCCATGGGATGGAGGATGCTGAGCCTTATAGTTCTGCTCCCCCTGACTCTCCCTCCAGCATACAGTCCTGGATGGAGTATGCTGAGACTTGTAGTTCTGCAGCTGTCTGCTCTCCTGCATACACTAGTGGAGAATGAAGAACATATTGAAGAAGGAAATTACATCAGACCTTTTTTTTTTTTGTTCACCGATAAAAAACGCATAAAGACGCAGTGAGCAAAAACGCAGCAAAAAACGCACCAAACCGCGGCAAAACGCGCGCGTTTTTAGCCGCGGGTGCGTTTTTGTGCGGTTTTTGCAGCAAAAAACGCACAACACAGCGTCAAAAAAACGCAGCGTCAAAAAAACGCAGTGTGTGAACCTAGCCTTACGCCAGGGAAGACACAGTACAGAGTACAAAGACAAAATGGAGTGTAGATTTAACAAAATAGATTCTGCTCTCATTAAAGCAATACACAAATGGATGAAGAAAGAGTACAACTTGGCTATAAAAAAAGTTTATTCTCCCCATCAAAAATTAGAAAAAAGAAATATGTAAAAAGATGAATAGTTTGTAAATGATCCATCATAAAATGTACACAACCGTAAAGACCCATGAAAAGAAATTAACTCTTTATTAACAGATAGTAAAAGCCTATTAATAATTACTAAAACAGACATTCTATTCATGACTATGTCTTCACTCCTGTGTGAATTCTCTCATGTGTAATGAGATGTGATTGCTGAGAAAAACATTTCCCACATTCTGAACATGAATATGGCTTCTCTCCTGTGTGAATTCTTCCATGTTTAACAAGAGCTGATTTCTGAGCAAAACATTTCCCACATTCTGAACATGAATATGGCTTTTCTCCTGTGTGAATTCTCCCATGTTTAACAAGAGCTGATTTCTGAGCAAAACATTTCCCACATTCTGAGCATGAATATGGCTTCTCTCCTGTGTGAATTCTCGCATGTTTAACAAGATCTGATTTGTGAGCAAAACATTTCCCACATTCTGAACATGAATATGGCTTCTCTCCTGTGTGAATTCTCTCATGTGTAATGACCTCTGATTTCATAGAAAAACATTTCCCACATTCTGAACATGAATATGGCTTCACTCCTGTGTGAATTCTCTCATGTGTAATGAGATTTGATTTCTGAGCAAAACATTTCCCACATTCTGCACATGAATATGGCTTCACTCCTGTATGAATTCTCTCATGTGTAATGAGATTTGATTTCTGAACAAAACATTTCTCACATTCTGAACATGAATACGGCTTCGCTTCTTTGTTACTTTCACTTCCCTTAGCATTCTGTGTGGAACTCCTGGTACCATCATCTGTCATAAATAAAATTGAAGTTATAAGCTTTTAATAATATAACCTCACATTCACATAGACACACATAAATCCATATAAATTGCAAAGTGTGTAGCAAAGTTCTACTTTAAAAAGCCAATGTGACAGAAAATACCCAAAATGACATCATTTTAAAAACTGCATTCTTCGGAGTGCTCAAAACGACATGCAATAAAACATCTACAAACATATCCAGTGGCACTCAATAATATAAGGATACTTTGGCTGTAGAAATATTAGAAAAAAGGGATTAATACACAGGGGTCCCAACCCCGGGTGTGTAATGAGAAAAATGAGTGAAACGACATAGGCACTGCATTACTGCTTAAGGCTAGGGCCCCACTTTGCGTTTTTACCTGCTTTTCAGGTGCGTTTTGGGAAGCACCTTTTTTATGCCAAAATGCTTGCGTTTTAATTTTCCAGCCATTTCAATCGCATTTGTGATTTTTCCGACCCCACTTTGCATTTGTAAACACATCTGCGAATTTGCATATTTTGTGGCAAAAACCATGCGTTCAAAGAAACAACATGTCAATTGTTTTTGCCATTTTGGGTGCGTTTTGCTAACATTGAAGTCAATGAGAAGTTGCAAAAACCAAGTTTCCTTCAAATTCCTGCGTTTTACCTGCTTTTTATGTGCAGAAAACATGCGTTTTGGACTACCAAAAGGCATGCTTTTTGGACATTAAAATAATGATTTCATATGTCCCTTTACACACACACATAGGCAGACAATTAAATTTAAGAAAACTAATTTATTGCTATTTTTCCAATAAATAATATATTACCGCTATAATTTTATTAAATATTTCTATTTCCTTAATTATTTCTAAAATTCTATGTGTTCCTTTTTTTTTCTTTTTTCATTGTGTTTGACTGTTTAAACTTTATTTAGCAGTGTCTTGATGTTCAAAACGCATCTGTCAAAACGCAGGTGAAAAAGCATTGAAAAAACGCTGAAAACGCATCTAAAAACGAGGTAAATACGTATGCGTTTTCAGCGCTAAATTTCTGAAAAAGGCAACTTTGGTCAAATCAATTAAGCCCAAAACGTGCGTTTAGAACTGCAAATAGGAGAACGCAAAGTGGGGCCCTAGCCTTAGAGATAGTTGTAAAGTGAGATTCTTAGTTTATGTATTGACCAATCCATGTGAGCCCGATAACCTTGACAAGCACCTGACCAAGCACTCTGCCCTATAGCCAGGGTGTGTCCACCATCTTATTTAGCCAGGAACCAGACATGCAGATTTTTAATCACACATAGAGGCATTTAAGGTTAGGTTCCCAATATAATGAGATCACCTTGTCGAGGTTATCGGGCTCACATGTATTGGCTAATACATAAGCTAAGAATCTCTCTTTTCAAATATCTCTGAAGCAGTAATGCAATGCCTATGTCTTTTTACTTATTTTTCACATTAGCTATGTATTTATCCCTTTTTTGTAATATTCCTACAGCAGTAATGCAATGCCAAAGTACACTTTAGATGCGTCACAGGAATTAAAGCAATGTGGAAGGAAAAAATAAAGATTTTAATTTTTCCCACAAAAGTGTTGCTTTAACCACAAATTTTCATTTTCCCAAGGGTAAGATGAGAAAATGGACCATATAATTCTGTTGTGCAATTTCTCGAGTACGCCGATACCCCATATGTGGTGGAAAACTACTGCTGGGT
This sequence comes from Anomaloglossus baeobatrachus, assembly GCF_048569485.1. Lineage (NCBI taxonomy): Eukaryota > Metazoa > Chordata > Amphibia > Anura > Aromobatidae > Anomaloglossus > Anomaloglossus baeobatrachus. The sequence continues at coordinate 679,172,508 of NC_134355.1, forward strand.
CCACGGCAGGGCTCTGAAGGGAAGGAGCAATATTTGACTTTTGGAGAACAAAATTGTCTGAAATAGATAGAGGATGCCATGTCACGTTTGTAAAGCCCTTGATGTGCCTAAATAGTGGAAACACCCCTCAAATTATCTCATTTTGGAAACTACACCACTGAAGGAATGTATCTAGAGGTGTGGAGATGATAGGAGTACCCTTATATAAGGCAAGGGGTCTTTAGCCGACCCCCAGCTATTATGGCGACCCATCTGCACCCAACGATAAGGTTGCTGGGGGCGTTGGATATGTGGAACGTTGTACCCCATAGGCTGCGAGCTGCGAATGCTGCTGTCAAAGATTGAAAAGTTAACAGTAGTGGGTGAAGCTTACCTCCACTGAATAACTGAATAGACATCATCTGCTGGCAATAATGGAGACTCAGCTTCTGAGCACGCAAGAAGTAATAGGATCTAATAATATGTTACATATCGAGAAGGGGTTAAAGAAAACCTGGCAGCTACAAAAACACTATTTACCTGCAGATATAGAGGTAATCTGAGTACCTAGCATTTAAATGATATCTATCTGGTTTATTCAAACAGTGTGGGACGCCAGTCACTGCATGGACAAGCCGTGAGGCAGGGTTATCAAATGTTCCGGGGTCAGATACAAAGAGAACATGCCGTGAACTAAGGGGAAAGACAAAGGTGTAGTCAGGTCTGGGGTCAGAATATCAGGAGGATAGCGGGTCAGGGTAAATGGATGGTCGGAGGAGGTCCAAGGTCTGGCAGCTATAGATCAGAGCACAGATAACCAAGGCCCCGTGTCATGTGGTGTTCAGGCCCACATTCGCGGGGTGCCGCTGCGGCATTGGACTCTGTTCACAGGCAACCTGATCTTAGTTGCTCAGCCTCAGCTGAGACTTTTCCACTGCTTTCCAGTTCTGCAGGAGTTAATTCTTGTGGAGTGGTGTGTGGCTCCTTGAGACTCAGGGGGCTTCATTTCTATTCATCTGTCTTCTCCCTATTTAAGGTTTGTGAGTCTGTTTCTGCAGATGATAGCTTCAGCTTATGCTGCTGTGATTCCGATCTTTCTAGCAATCCTATTATTGGTGACCAGTATACTGCTGTTGGAGTGGTGTGGAAGTTTCCCCGTTGTACATTTACTTCCTTCCTTATACTTTATTCCCTCCTCTACACGTATTGTGTCTCTCCTTTGTGTGCAGGACTTTTGTTTTTTCCTGTGTCTGTGGTATTTATGGGGTTTGCATCTCCACTCCAGGTGGGGGGAGAGGGGGTGTTAGATCAGGGTTTGTACAGGAGTTAGTGTGGCGCCCCTGAGGCGTTAGTTGCCACAGGATGCTGCATCTCAACCAAGGTGTGGTATCCATCTCGGGTACGGTGGAGGTAATTCACCGGTATGCACACAATTCTCACAACACTCATCTTAGCAGCTCTACCACTGGGCCTGGGCTGGTGTAGGATCGGGGGTGGCCATCACGAGGTATGTGACCTCCTGCTCACTAGTTCAGCCAACCCGGGGGAATGGAGTGTAGTTCGGGGGAGCAGCCTGTGACAGAAGGGCAGAGAGGAGACAGAGAACAACAGGAGAGCTGTACAGACACTGAAGGAGTGAAGACTTGTGGCTTGGAGCTGGTGAAGTTCGGCCCAGGTACGGAATAGAAAGGGAACCTAGGGCTCACGGAGGGTGCAGCAGGCATCCGTGACCTGTTCCACTAGCAAGTAAGTGGGTGGAAGGACCATTAGAACGAGGAACACACAGAAAGGTGCATCGGCCTTTACCTCCGAACTATCCGGGATTGGCTGGAGCCCACCACAGCGAAGCTCAGTACTCCAGAGGCGGCACGTGTCATCTCTGTGCATCGGATACCTCAGTGAGTAAAGGAACTTTGATTGCAATCTCTGTATCGATGCATCTTTCCTCGGCACTTCAGGCACCACACTCGCCTTACAACATCATACTTGACTACCACTCCCAACATCCCTGGGGCCTGAGCTCTGCCTGTGGAAAGCTGTACAAACCAAGCTGCACTACCATCCGCCCCAGAGGAAATTTCCCGCAGCAGTGGCTCATAAATAGCCGCATACCACAGGTGGCGTCATGAATAACTTTCATCCCCTGTAAATATTTCCTTCCACCATCTTTATTGACACCGCTGAGGTCACGAAATCGGACCTGGCCGCTGTGACATCTCCCTTTCTACACCGGCCTGGTGACGAGTAACCTCCAAGACCCCGTGGGCGCGTCATTAGTGTTACGCTGGTGGTCCAGACATGGATACCATCAAGCCTACCTGTGGGATAAGGGACAGCACAAGGTCCCTAGTCTGAGGGCGAGCTCCAGGGGGTCCCTTCTCCAGTTACCCCGGCACCTCCGCTATACCCTGGTTTTGGGACTAAGTACTCAGCTAAGTAACTGATCAATCACTCAGAACAGGGAACCCCTGAAGAAACCAAGCACCTCCCAGTTTCAGATTGAACTGAGCTGTGGCTCAACAAACTAACAGCTTGGCACGGCCTGATTCCATAGAAAGGCAAAATTGTCATTCACTGCGTCCAAGACAGCAGACAGATTGTGACACAGTGGCTGCAAGGAGAAAATGCAGTTACATTCTCCCAGCAGCTGCTCACTTCCAGTCACCAGCAAAGTTGGAGGGGCTGTAACAGTCACCACTCACTAGATAGTGGGCGCACAGTAATCAACCCTCTTGTTCCTTGGCTGACATCCTGTGAGCGGTGTTAGGCTATGTGCGCACGTTGCGTAAATACATGCAGTTACGCTGCGCTTTGTAGCGCAGCGTAACTGCATGCGTCCTGCGTCCCCTGCACAGTCTATGAAGATTATGCAGAGGCCGTGCGCACGTGGCGTTTTAGAGCGCAGCGCTTCAGCTTCTGCCGAAGCGCTGCGTTCTAAGAAGTGACATGTCACTTCTTCCGTGCGCTTTGCCGGCAGCTCCTGCTCTGTCTATGGGAGGAGCTGCAGGCAGAGCGCATGGAATCGGCTTTTTTTTTCTTCACTACGGACATTTCTGCAGCGATTTAAAGCGCACATGTGCTCTTCAGATCGCTGCAGAAATTTCTGCAGTGACTGTACGCAACGTGCGCACATAGCCTTACTGTTTCCCACACTGCATCGGTGACTGTATACGAGCGGCAGCAGGGAAAATGTAACGTCATTTTCTCCTTGCAGCTGGGAATGTGACTGTTCTCTTTGTTATTTAATGGTGACTCTTCACTGAGGAGGGTTACCTGTGGAAAGGTCTCTACTCCGTTCATCACTCCGCACATCCATTCCTCCTTTTTCCATTGTGTCTGCAGCGTTCTGCATATCTTTTCCCTGAATTTCAAAGCTGTGAAATAATTATTGGAAAAGTCAAGGACAGAAGGAAAAGTCATGTGGCAGGTTCTAGATGGACGCTTCTGCTACCAAGGCCGTATGGCCCCTGAGACCAATCCATGCATGGCCTCTACGCCTCCTATATCCCCCGTGCGGCCCCAGAGTCAGTTCAGCAGGGATAGAAGCAGACGTGGCAGGATCCACTTAGTGTGGTACATTATGACATTGGGATTTCCTTCATTGTTTTGTCTTCACAATTTGGACGCCCTAATGCTTATTTTTCCATCATTTGAGAATTGTTTTAGTCAACAATGTTGTATTTTTGAAAATCTTCTTTTTGAGGTAAGTTAGTTTTATTCAATTGTTTTTCTTTAAGGGGGTGAACAGAGGTGTACATAGAAATTATGGGACCCCATAGCGGAAGTTCTAATTGGTACCCCGTCCCCCAAAAAATAAAAATGTAATTAATATTCAGAAGAATTCAACTCCGCCTTCTTCTTTTTATCTATTACTCTTAAGAATGAGAGTGCAGTGAATGATATTTTAAATTACACCATATACATGACATACACATAGATACTATATGAAAGATAGATAGATGGATAGATTAGATAGATGGCTGCAGGGTGAGACTGGGGTGTCTGGGGTCCAAAAGAGAAGCTTACTCTAGTGGTCACACTACAACTATATGCAAATACCTGCAGGAGCCCCAACACAGCCTCCTCTGCACAGCAGGAGCCCCCACTCAGCCGCCTACGCACAGCAGGAGCCCCCACACAGCCGCCTACGCACAGCAGGAGCCCCCACACAGCCACCTACGCACAGCAGGAGCCCCCACACAGCCGCCTACGCACAGCAGGAGCCCCCACACAGCCGCCTACGCACAGCAGGAGCCTCCACACAGCCTCCTACGCACAGCAGGAGCCCCCACACAGCCTCCTTCGCACAGCAGGAGCCCCCACACAGCCTCCTATGCACGGCAGGAGCCCCCACACAGCCTCCTACGCACAGCAGGAGCCCCCACACAGCCACCTATACACAGCAGGAGCCTATATACAGCAGGGGCCCCAATGATCATATATAGAAATACAAAAAACAAAATTACACTCACCTAATCCCGATTCCCAATACCGAAGCCTCCGTCTCCTCTTCTATGGCGACCTGCAGAGGCAGTGCTATGCGATGACTTCACCGCGCTACACTCTTGACATGATGACATCTCCTAAGCCATAGACCTGTAGCGGTCTGCAGCTTAGGAGACGGGCAATGATAGAGCATGGAGCTCTTGCTCTGTTACAGGATTGAACTGTATTGGGGGCAATGTGAAGCTAAAACAGTTCAATGCGGTGGTCGCAGAAGATTTGGGGCTGCGGGCAAGAAGTTTGGAGCCGGAGCCCCGGGTCTTTGATGCCAACAACGCCCCTGCTGACGGGTCACCTCTGTGTCCAGTTTGGGGCCGTATCGGGGCATTGGCTGGTGTCAGTGAGCCTGATGGATGCTTAATAGATGATAGACAGATAATAGGATGGATGTATAGACAGACAGAATGTATACACAGACAGCTACATATTGCGCACGATACAGGACAAACATATCTTATGCATGACACATACAGACAGCACATAATACATGAGTCACATTATACTCACCGCCTTCACGGCCTCCCGGAGAGCGGTGGGTCTTTAGAAGCAGCTTCTCCAGCCGCAGCAGTGCAGAGGGCCCTACCCCCTCTCTTTGTTGAAGATGGGAGAAGACAGGACGCAGAGCACACAGGAGGGGAGGGCGCCCTCTGCTGGAGCCTATGCTCCACAGGATCAGCAAGTGAAAGTGAATTGCTGCTCCCTCTGGTGACCCCTGTGCTGTCTGCCGGATGACGCTCTGTGAGACCGCACTAAATCGCACATACCTAAAGCCGGCTATGAATGCACCCCCTATATTCCTCTATATATAATGCACACCCATTAGCTCTCCATTTAGTATAATGGGCTTAACATTGCCTTCCATATATTACTATATATTATAATGCACCCCATAGTCCTCCATATATAATACATACCCATATTCCTTCATACAGTGCTATGCAGAAGTTTGAGCACCACTGGTCAAAATTACTGTTATTGTGAAAAGTTAATCAAGTTGAAAATGAAATGATCTCTAAAAAGCATAAAGTTAAAGATGACACATTTCCTTTATATTTTAGGTAAGAACAAAAAAAATATTTTCATCTTTAACATTTTAAAAACTATGAAAATGGGCCAATGCAAAAGTTTGAACACCCTTGGATATTTGTGTGCTCAGATAACTTTGACTATCATTTCAGACCTTAATTAGCCTATTAGGTTTGTGGCTTGTTCATTATCATAGTTAGGAAAGAGAAGGTGATGCAAATTTCACAGCTTTATAAAAACTCAGCTTCCTCTAACCTTGTGCAAATAAAACAACAGCCATGGGTTTTTCAAAGCAGCTGCCTAGCACTCTGAAAATCAAAATGGTGATGGCCCATAAAGCAGAAGAAAGCTAGAAGAAAATAGCAAAGTGTTTTCAAGTTGCCCTTTCCTCAGTTCGAAAAGTAATTCAGAAATAGCACTTACAGAAACAGTGGAGGTCAGGATAAGGTCTGGAAAAAACAAGCAAAATTTCTGTGAGAGCTGCTCGTAGGATTGCTAGAGGCAAATCAGAACCTTCACTTCACTGCAAAAGTCTTTCAGGAAGATTTAGCCAACCCTGGAGTTGTGGTGCGTTGTTCTACTGTTCAGAGACACCTACAGAAAAATGGCCTTCATGGAAGAGTCATCTGAAGAAAACCTCTCCTGCGTCCTAACCATAAAATTTAGCATCAGAAGTCTGCAAAATAACATCTAAACAAGACTGATGTATTTTGGAAACAAGTCGTGTTAACTGATGAGGTTAAAATAGAACTCCTTGGCCACAATGATCAAACCAAATGTTTGGGAAAAAAAGGAGACAGAATGTTTGACAAGAACACCTCGCCAACCATTAAGCATGGGTGTGGATTAATCATCCTTTGGGTTGTGTTCTATCCAATGGCACAGGGAGCATTTCACGGGGTAGAGGGAAGAATGGATTCAATTAAAGTTTAACAAATTCTTCAAGCAAACATAACGCCATCTGTAAAAAAGCTGAAGTTGAAAAGAGGATGACTTCTACAAATGGATAAGGATCCTAAACACAATTCAAAATCCACATTAGCCTATGTCAAAAGGTACAAGCTGAAGGTTTTACAATGGCCCTCACAGTCCCCTGATCTGAACATCATTGAAAATCTGTGGCTAGACCGCAAAAGAGCAGTGCATGCAAGAGGACCCAGGAATCTTACAGAACAAGAAGACTTTTCCAAGGAAGAAAGCATGAAAATCCCTCAAACAAGAATTGAAAGACTCTTGGCTGGCTACAGAAAACATTTACAAGCTTTGATACTTGCCAAAGGGGGTGCTGCAGGGTACTAACCATGCAGGGTACCCAATATTTTGCATTGGCCAACTTTATTTCTGGTTGTGAATTTAAAAATGTAAAAAATATATATTTTTTTTGTCTAAAATGCAGAGGATGTGTGTTATCCTTAACTTTATGGCTTTTACAGATACAGTGGTACCTTGCTTAACGAGAACAATCCGTTCTGGGACTGTGCTTGTTAATCAAGGTACTCGTTCAGCAAAGCAAGATTTCCCATAGGAAATCATTACAATGCTGACGATCCGTTCCACAACTTCTAAAATGTCCCATCCTGGTCCCCTATTCTATCATTCCACACATGCACAAACACACACAAACACGCATGCACGCATATTATATGCTCACCTTACCTTCCGTTTCATCGCCGGTCTGCTGGGACTTGCTGTTCTCTGGTACGGGGCCGGGCTGTGTAACACGTTACCATAACGACGAGGCAGGAAGTTCCCGACCAGAGCGCTGACGCCAAAGGCAGAGCCGCTTGCCTCTGATTGGCCAACGCTCTGCCTTTCATTAGCGGTGACAGGAAGTTCCTCCCTCGTCGCTATGGATGCAGATACACAGCGTGGACTGGAGCGGCGCACTACAGCACCCAGGAGGCCGGCGAAGAAACGAAAGGTAAACATATTATGTTATATTATATGCTTACCTTACCCTCCGTTCCATCGCAGGCCTCCTGGGTCTTGTAGTTCGCAGCGAGGACATCGCGATGTACCCGGGAACTACAAGAACCATGAGGCCGGCGGTGGAACGGAAGGTAAGGTGAGCATAATACTGTATGTGTGTGCGTGTTTGTGTGTGTGTGTGCGTGCATGTGTGTGTTTCTGTGGACTGCAAGTGCGGGTCAGAGTGCGGTGGATGGACGAAACCGGAAGTGTGTGCGGTGAGAATTTCGCTCGTACAGCGAAGCTTTCTCGTAAAGCGGGTTACAAATTTACAGAAAGCTTTGCTTGTTAAGCGAAATTCTCGTTAAGAAGGTTACTCGTTAAGCGAGGTTCCACTGTAATTTCATCTTCAACTTGCTTAATTGTTCAGAATATCAGTAAACTTGACCAGGGGTGCTCAAACTTTTGCATGTCACTGTATATTGTAATACACACCATAGTCTTCAATATAGTATACGACAGCCCTCATAGTCCTCCATATATTACAATGCACTTTTCATATATTATAATGCATCCCTATAGTCTTCCATATAATATAATGCAAACCCCATAGTCCTCCATATCGTATAATGAACAGTCCATAGGCCTCCATATAATATAATGCACACCGTATCGTCATCCATATATTAAAATGCACCCCCATAGTTCTCTATATTGTATAATGCACCCCAATAGTCCTCCATATATTATAATTCACCCCATAGTCCTCCATATATTATAATTCACCCCATAGTCCTCCACACATAGTATTATGGCCATTGGCCACCAGTGTACTCCCTCATTAAAAAAAACCCCAAACCCTCTCCTCTTTCCCGCACTGCTCCGGTCTCTGCAGTGGTGCGTGTTCTGCAGCTCTGCACATCTCGGCACAGCGGGCACACAGTAGTGACGTCATCGCGCCCCCCTGTGCTGAGACGCCAGATGTCAGACACCGAAGCAGAAAGATGGAGGAGGAAGCAGAGAGATCCGTCTTTCATCATTGCTTTCAACTGTGGCGACATCTGCAATGCTGAGCAGGGGAACGAACGGTGCCAGCGCTGACATCACGCCAATACAGCCCCCCCCAAGGATTTCTGCTTTATCTTTTATTTTACACCACACTCGGCGCCTGCAAAAACATCAAAAAGCTGTTTCAGACTTCCGGGTTCTGCGCTCACATGGAAGGCAGCCTGTGAGAAGAGCTCCTGCTTCTTTATCAAGACCCCTGCAGTCCCAAGTACACAAACCAGCTGATAAGAGGTGGGAAAGAGGAGATAAGACAGCTGCATGCCCCTCAGACATAATGGAGAGGTATGTACACAAGAAGGGGACTGTAGGACAGGGATCTTCCCCAGCCCAAAGGAGCAGCTGGGCTAATGCTAAAATGGCTCCGGAGGTGACCAAGCCCAGGAAAAGCAATAAACCTGGCAATCAGCTTACCGAGCAGGAGGGAGGGGGTGAGCAGGAGATAAGCACTGCAGGTCTCAGCATTTCTTACAAGTCCCTAGCTGATGAGGTGGTAAAGATGTTAACCCCCCAAGCTTCAGGAAATGCTGGAGCAGACAGTGTCTGATGCCCTGAAGCAAATGCAGGAAGCCATCTCACAGCAATCAGAAAGACTGGCTACAGTGGAGAATAGACTCCGCACTGCAGAGGATGAGTTGGGAGAGGTGCAGGCCGAGCTGCAAAAAGTCACCAGGCTGAACCAGCAACTTGCAGATAAATTTGATGATCTCGAGAATTGCTCCAGACGAAACAACTTAAGAATCATCGGGCTCCCAGAAACTATCACCCCTCACCAGCTAATGGGGATATGCATGGAGGACATACCTCACGCCCTGGGGATTGCTGATACACTCAAGGCTGAAAGGGCACACAGAGTGGGACCCCCAGCCCAGCACACAAGTGCAAACACACCTCCAAGACCCAGGCCAGTGATTGTCAGATATTTGAACTTTGTGGATAAAACTAACATCTTACAAGCATTTCGGAAGAAGACATCCCCCACGGTGGTAAGAGGACATAAGATTCTGATATTCAGTGACTATTCGGCGGAGGTCACAAAGAAAAGAAGAGCCTTCAGTGATGTCTGCACAGAGCTTTTCAAAAAGAAGATAAAATTTGCTTTGCAATTCCCGGCCATCCTTAAAATCTTTGCTCCAGGAGGAGGTACAGAGACATTCACGGCCCCTGATCAGGCAAGACGCTATGTGGACAAGACTTTTGCAAAAGCGTCGCCTCTGGCGAAGAGTGGGGATGCTACTCCCCAGAGGGGGTGAGGACATAAAATAGCCCTTACAGGGGCAATATTGCTGATGATTAATGTGGAGTATTGATGCTGTTTGTAAAGGAGCGATGGGGGAGGGGGATTTGTATGGGGGTCTGGAGTTCATGATGTGGGCCTGAAAGCGTTAACTCTACCATAACCCAGACACCCACAGTCCCTCTCCATACCCCCGCTTTTCCCTTTCTTTTTTCTCTTCTTTTTCTTTCTTCCTCTGTCCTTCTTCTTTCCCTGTCTTGCCCAACCCCGTTATTATCCCATCACCCAAACGCACCCCCCTCCAACACATAACTGCCCCCTCTACCCCCATACCCACACTCCCCTCCCACTCCCTCCAACTACACTCCCCCACCCACAAACTACTTTCCACCCCCTACCGCCCACACCCCCTTTGCCACCCACAAACCCTCTCCTTCCCCCTCCCCCCGCCTACACACTTTCTCCCACCCACAAACTACCTCCCACCCCATCCGCCCAATCAACTCCCCCATCCCATTCACACCTCTCCCCATTTACGACCCTTCTCCTTCCCATAACCATCCTCTGGACCCCTCCTCCATTCTTCCCTCCTTTCTTCCTCTTGTTTCCTTTTTCTTTCTTTTCTTTTCCTTCATCTCTCCTGGGAATGAGCCTCTCTATACTGGGTCGAGGTTCAACCTACTTTCAGTCCTCAGGGCTTGAGGATACTTGTATATATTTCCGAAGCTATGTCTAGCATGCCTTTAAGTGAAGTGTGGAAGCTCAAGTAAGCGAAAATATTTTCAGGAGCGAAAGAGGGATCAGTAGGAGTCCCTACATACATGCGGGAAAAAAGTGAAGTCCGCAACTGTGTTTTCCTACAAAGGATATAGGATAGTGGTGTTATATTGTTGGTTTAATTGACTTTTTTTTTTTTTGCACCACCAGAGAGAGACGCGGTGGACAGGTTTTAAGAAGGTTTTAGTTAAGATAGGATAAGAAGTAAGATTTCAAGTAATATATAAGGATGCGAATTGTGTCATGGAACGTTAAAGGCCTGCAGTCGCCACACAAAAGACGAATGATGTTGAGGCACTTAAAGAAGCTTAAAGTAGACATTGCCCTACATCAGGAGACTCATTTGAAAAATCAGGATTTCACCAGAATGTGCAAAATGTGGGTGGGAGAAGTGATGGGATCCTCAGCCCAAAATAATTAAGCAGGTGTGTTAATACTACTCCATAAGCAGGCAAATTGTAATACAAAAAGCTTTGCTTGATACCCCATTTGGACGACTCAAAACCTATAATGTATATGCACCAAATGAGAGTAATACGATTTTCTTCCAGGAGTTGGAGAGGCAGGTTTTGGAGGACCCTGAGAGGAACATAATAATAGGAGGGGATCTTAATACGGTAATGAACGTCAGAGAAGATAGGTCGGGCACAGGACACAAACGCATGGTAGCCAGGACACATGACAGGGTGCTGAATCTATTCACAGAACATACTAGCGTAATAGATGCTTGGCGAAACTCACACCCGGCAGACCGAGAGTACACTCATTTCTCCCACGTCCATAGCACATGGTCTAGAATAGATTATTTTCTACTAACACAGGGTCTACTCAACTAAATGAGGAGGATCGACATACAAGATCTGGTGATATCAGATCACGCCCCATTACTCCTAGACTTAGAAGAAACCTACCCCAAGGGAACAGACATACTGTGGAGATTCCCTTCACACTTAGCCCAAGACGAGAACTTCCAAAAACTGGTGAAAATGTGGTGGCAGGAATATACATGGGATAATAAGGCGCATGAGGAGAATTCCCATTTATACTGGGACGCAGCTAAGGCAGTACTAAGGGGAAGAATAATGGGATATGTGAAAGCATTCCGAAACAAAACAACTAAAGCATACACTGAAGCCAGCAGAAGGACCAGAGAAGCATACACAAACTACATTAATAATCCATCTATTGGTAATAGGAACAAGTGGATAAAAGAGAAAGCAGAATTTGACTTGTGGGTGGACAGGGCAGAGAGGATGAGGGGCCAGAGAATTGCATCACATTATTTTAGATTCGGGAACAAGGCATGTTCGCTTCTGGCACGAATGGCAAAGGGAATAACTCGTTTAACATCCATAACTCATTTGAGGGACCCATCTGGTGCTAGCCACAATGACCCAAAGAAAGTCAATGACATATTTGGAGAATTCTACAAAAAACTATATGAACAAGGGGCAGCAAATGACACAGAAGGAGGCATCTTCCTAAACAATCTGTCATTACCCACAATTACGGAATCGGACAGGGAAATGTTAAATGCCCCAATAAACGAGGAGGAAGTGAGAACAGTTGTGAAAAACCATAAAAATAACAAGGCCCCAGGCCCCGATGGAATGACGGGGGAATTTTATAAAATACTACAGGAAGATGTTATGCCCACTTTAGTAAAAGTTTTCAACTACACTCATCAAAATAAAATTCTACTACAGTCTGGCCATATGGCGTATATAAAGGTAATACACAAACAAGGAAAAGACCCCTCGGACCCTTCATCATACAGGCCCATATCGCTGATAAATCAAGACATTAAAATAATCTCTAAAATCCTGGCAGACCGGCTAGCATTGATCCTCCCATCGATAGTAGGACCACATCAAGTGGGGTTCGTTAAAAATAGGTCAGCAGTATTCAACGTTCGAACAGTGTTGGTGGAACTAGATGGAACAAAAAGACCGGGCCTGATAAAGGGGAACCCTGCGTTATTGGCCTTAGACGCGGAAAAGGCCTTTGACAATGTAAATTGGCATTGGTTAGGGCTAGTATTAGATAAATTTGGAATAATGGGTGCTTTTCGGAACTATATGGAGGCACTTTACGCTACGCCTGAAGCTAGAATTTCCACAATGGGCTTTCTGTCAAAATCTTTTCAGCTACAGAAGGGGACTAGGCAGGGGTGCCCCCTGTCCCCTCTTCTGTTTGACTTGGCCCTTGAACCACTAGCCCAATACTTAATAAAATCAGAAGATTTCTCAGGAATCAAGGTGGGGAATAGTGAGATAAAACTAACCTGCTTTGCAGACGATATGTTTTTATTTATGTCAGACCCAGACAACCATCTGAAGAAGGTAATAGACAAACTGACGTACTTTGGCTCCTTTTCAGGCTACAGGATAAATATCAGTAAAAGTCAGATTCTATATTTGACACCCCTGGGAAATAGGCAAGGTGAGGGAATAGAAGTAGCCATAGCCCCGCACTACATAACTTATTTAGGAATTAAAATAGGCAGAGACTCAATGTCATTATATAGACTTAACTATCCACACCTAATTGAAAAAATAACGAAAGAGCTAGACAGGTGGAAAAATCTTTCCCTGTCCCTGTTTGGCAGAGCACATCTGATAAAGATGATCAGCTTCTCCCGCTTGCTCTATCCTCTACAAACTATTCCCTTACTGCTTAAACACACCAATATCAACAAGTTGCAAAAAGCGTTTGTAAAATTTTTATGGCAGGGAAAGAGACCAAGAGTATCCTACTCAAAGCTGTGTCTACAGAAAAAAGATGGAGGGGTACAAATGCCCATGATTAGATTGTACAACTTAGCGGCACTTGCCAGACATATAAAAGACTGGATCAATGGGACAAGCTTCTTTTCTAACGTTCAGCTGGAGAGGGAGCTAAAAAGCCCTTTTAACTTGGTAGCGGTATTACATATGAAGCTAGATAAAATACCAACGTACGTGAAACAGAACTGTTTAATAAAGGACACGGTGGGGGCCTGGAGAGCACTGAGAAAACTGTATAGACTCCCTTATTGTCTTTCAAAATGTACCCCCCTGTGGGAGGATCCAAATTTTACTCAAGGGTCTCAAAACAAATTATTTCAAGGATGGAAGCAGAGGGGGCTACGGAGGTTGGGTGATTTACTGAAAACAGAGGAGGGGAGAGTTCTGAACTGGACGGAGGTATCGGAAAAATTTAACATGGAAAATCACCATTACCTACAATATGTACAAATAACAACACATTACACATCAGTGTTAAAAGAGGTCGGGAAGGCTGAGAAGAAGGGGAGTTTTGATGTATTGATTGGTCAGGGAGCAAACATGAATCCCTTTCGATCATATACCAACGATTGAGAGATCAAGTACAGGGCCCCTGGAAAGAGCAAATATTTAAAACCTGGGAGACGGCTCTGGGCGATCCGGACATCTATGATAAAATTCTAAGGGGGTTGGAATCTGTTAAGAAAGTAATGATAAATGAACAATGGAGGGAGATGCAATTTAAGCTAGTACACAACGCAACATACGCCTTTAATATACCACATAGCAGCTCACCAGTGCATTTCTTGGACCATTGCCCTAAATGTGGACTCCATAAAGCAAAACTGTTTCACTGCATATGGGAATGCCCACAGGTGAGGGGGGTATGGGAGGAAGCGGTGGCGTACATATTGAGGATTTGGAAAGTAGTTATACCCGTCACCCCTCAGGCCTGTTTGTTTCACTGTATAGAAGCCCCTACGGAAACTGAAAGAGCAAGTGCTCACATTCCAGGTGTAATACACATAGTATTGCTTGTAGTCAAGAAATGCCTACTTAGGAATTGTAGGAATTGGCTGATAAGACAGACTCCGAGAAATACAGAAATAGTTGATACCCTAAAAACAATAATGATGTACGACAAACTGGATTCAGAGAAACATAAGGAGAAGTCCACTAAAAGATTCTTCAAAAAGTGGAGAACATTTATTGAGCAAAGCTTCACACAGACGGAAATCACCCAGTTAATTAAAGCATTTGAACACACGTCTTGGTATTGTGTGGAAGACATTGCAGGGACACTAGGGACACTGAAGATAGGGAGCATCCAAAGGACCAACTGAAGGGAACAAATATGTTAGTTTGTTAAGTTAGAGTAAATTATTGTTAAGATAATTCTATGGAGATGAAATTGTTGTGACAATGAAAAAGAAAATGATGTAACAGAAGCATTGTACGATCCGGAGACATTTTATGGAATGTAACAACATGTTCTCTTGTTGATGCCGTGTGACGCCGCACGACCCGCCCCCTTAATAAGGAGGCGGGTCGCCGGCCAGAGCGACGGTCGCAGGGCAGGTGAGTGCATGTGAAGCCGGCGTAGCGATAATTTTCGCTACGCCAGCTTTTACAAGATATTGTACCTGCGACGGGGGAGGGGACTATCGCGTGCGACATCGCAGCATCGGCTTGCGATGTCGCAATGTACAAAGCCCGCCTTAGTCAAATTTGATCAGACAATGTTAATATACTATTCAAGGTAAAAATTCTGACCTGCACTATAATACAGGAATAATACTATAAATAATACGGGAATCAACCACCATTCCTCATAATGAGAGACCCCAACATATGTTTCACTTTCTTACCATATTGCCATGTAAATGAACCAGCTTCCTCAGGGGGATAACTAGACTATCTGCAGAAAGGGGCTATATATAATCCGTGGTCTAATTAGTGGAAACATCTGGTAAGAAAGCGAAACATATGTTGGGGTCTCTCATTATGAGGGGTGGTGGTTGATTCCCGGGAAGATATACACTAAACTCCCATGTAAGAAAGAGTAGTGGACTATGCCATTACAGATATGGACCTGGCAAATATCAGTCCCTTCATAGTCACCCCACAAACTCAGTTATCAGACCACAGCCAACCCCTTCTGTACATGAAATCTACAGAGAAAACATCCACACAAAAGCCACAGCAGAGCATCCTCGTCAGCTGACCTCCATCCTTTCAATGGTCCAAGAAGTCAGCAATAACATATAAAGAGCACCTGGGAGACTGCTCTGGGCGATCCAGACATCTATGATAAAATTCTAAGGGGGTTGGAATCTGTTAAGAAAGTAATCATAAATGAACAATGGAGGGAGATGCAATTTAAGCTAGTACACAACGCAATTTACGCCTTTAATATACCACATAGCAGCTCACCAGTGCATTTCTTGGACCATTGCCGTAAATGTGGACTCCATAAAGCAAAACTGTTTCACTGCATATGGGAATGCCCACGAGTGAGGGGGGTATGGGAGGAAGCGGTGGCGTACATATTGAGGATTTGGAAAGTAGTTATTTTTTTATTTTTTTTAAATTCTTTATTTTAAAGCCAAACTCGTAACAAGACAAAACAACCCCTGCTCCCCACGGAGACGCAGGTATTATTACAGAAATGACGATAATATATATACAAACCGTCAGCACACATATGCAGGTCCCATCCCCACTACTGCTCGAGTCTGGCACATTTTACACCTTTTATAAGCCGCCCCAACTTAATGATGGTGGGGAGAAGAGCAAAGAAAAAGAGATCAAAGCCAAAAGAAGATTGAAGGCATGTAGAATGAGAGAAATGGGAAGGAAGGGGTGGGAAGAGAAAGTAGGAGGGAGGGCCGAGGAGTGGTGTAGGAAAGGAGGAAGAGGGGGAAAAGGGAGAGAGAAAAAAAAAAAAAGGGGAGGTGGGGGGGAGGAGGTTTCCCCCAGAGGATCACGACTCCTGTGGATCAGAGAACAGGCCAGCGTACTCCGCCGAGTAGGTGAACTCCAACCATGGAAACAATGTCCTATAAAAGTCTTCCTGACGGTCATTAATAGAGGATGTCAAATCCTCCATATGCATCAGGTCGTTAATCCGTGAAACCCACTGTGTCAGCGTGGGGGGGGAGTAGTAGACTTCCAGCCAAGCGGAATGCAAGACCTGGTGGACATGACCAAAAATCTTAGCAATGATCTCCTATATTTAGAGACCGGGAGTTCGGATAACTGTCGAATAAATAGCTCTGGACCCAGTGTCTCAGTTGTGCTGGTCACCCGTCTGATTACCTCCCCCACCTCTGACCAAAACCGCTGCAGAGAAGGACAAGACCAGAAAATGTGCACAAAATCACCCTCCCCCAGACCGCATCTCCAACAGGCAGGGTCAACTGAGGGAAACATTCTATGGAGTCTTGTCGGGACCCTGTACCACCTAGCCAGCAGTTTGTAATTAGCTTCCAACAGTCTGGAGCTGATCGAAGTTCTATGTGCCAACTGGAGGATGTTGTTTCTTTGTGAGTCAGATAAACCAATCCCCAGGTCCCTCTCTCACTGCAGTAGGTAGGCCGGGGGGGGGGCAAATCTCCTGGATCTGATAGCATATTGTATGTCAGGGAGAGTGAATGTCGTAGGACTCCCTCTCCCAGGCACAACTTTTCGAATCCCGTAGGAGGTCCGGCATACCGACTGAAACGAGGGAGGGAGTACATGAAGTGCCTCAACTGCATAGCCCTCCATTCTCCCAGGGGACCCGGAGGCAAAAGGCCCTGGATATCCGCTAAAGATGGCCAATCCCCCTCTCTACCCAGGTGGCAAGCTCTGAATCTGCCCACCTGAACCCAGTTTCTAAAGACCGGGTCCGAGAGACCAGGACGGAAATCCGGATCACCTAGTATGGGTGACATGGGGGAAGGCACTGGCAAGAGGAGACGTCTGACCTCACCTCTCGAACAGCATTCCAGAGTGGCGCCAATGGTGGGATGGGATCTCAAAGTAGACGGGGAGAGGTTCAAGAGCCAGGGGGTGGCCGGGAGATGTATTTCCGAAAAGCTCTGTTCTAGGGCCACCCACGGCTTTGTTCTGGAATGGCGGCACCAGTCCAGCACCCTAACCATATGCGTGGCCAAGTAGTACTTTTTAAGGTCTGGAATACCCAGGCCTCCCCTGCTCTTAGGTCTGCATAAGAGAGACCGGGAAAGTCTCGCAGGTTTGTTAGCCCAGATAAATTTGATATGTAGTGAGGCTGGGGATCCTAATCGTCAGGGACTGAAAGAGGTATAAGAGTCGTGGCAGGATGTTCATCTTCAATATTGCACATCTCCCAAACCATGTGAAGTAGCCCTTCCCCCAGTTAGCGCAATCTTTTCTAATGGATTTCAGGAGGGGGAGATAATTCAACTTATAAATTTGGATAGTGTCCGCAGCCAACTGAACGCCCAAATACTTCAAAGACTGGCTAGCCCACCTAAACTCGAACGCGGATTGTAGCGATGTGACTTGCTCCGGGGGGAGAGATATATTTAGGGCCTCCGATTTCGACATATTAATTCTAAAGTTGGATAGAGAGGAATATGTTTCCAACTCTCTCAGAAGATTAGGGAGGGAAACCCGAGGGTCGGTAATAAATAAAAGTAAGTCGTCCGCATACGCCGCAATTTTATAAATAGAACCTGAGACTTTAGGGCCCGATATGTTAATGTTGCCTCTAATACGACTGAGCAGGGGTTCCAGAGTCAAGATGAAAATCAGGGGCGAGAGAGGACAGCCCTGTCTTGTTCCATTGCGAATGGGGAATCTCTCTGAAAGGAGAAAGTTCACTCTGACTGCTGCCGAAGGGCTGCTGTACAAGGAGCAAATCCAACCAAGCATCATGCTCTCCAACCCCACTGCCCGCAGAACCTCCTCCATGAATATCCAGTTAACTCTGTCGAACGCTTTTTCTGCATCGGTCGACAGAAGCATCAAAGGCAGCCCATCGGATTTTGCCTTGTGTATTAAGTTCAGAGCCTTAGTTGTGTTGTCCCTTGCTTCCCTACCCATCATAAACCCATCCTGGTCTGGGTGAACGATCTCCCCAAGCAATGGAGAAAGTCTATCCGATAATATCCTAGTGAAGAGTTTCAAATCTGTGTTGAGGAGGGAAATGGGTCGGTAACTAGAACACGAAGTGGGGTCTTTGCCCTCTTTAGGGATAACTACTATATTAGCGGCTAGGGTGTCCCTTGGCAAGGGGGCAGTTTCAGAATGTGGTATGAGGTTGAATGCTGAGAGAAATGGGGAAAGCAAAATGGAATCCATCTTTTTGTAATAGAGCAGAGGGAAACCATCCGGGCCAGGGGCCTTACCCGTGGGAGATTTTTTAATTGCGGACCGGAATTCCTCCTCCGAGATGGGCCTTTCCAGATCGGCCGCAGCCTCAGGCTTGAGATGTCTCAAGCCGGAGTCCGCGATGTACATCTGTATACGGCTACGCAGTTCCATCCTGGCCCTCTCAGACCGCCCCTCATCGATTGAATAGAGAGTGGAATAGAAATCCTTAAAAGCGGAGGCAATGTCTTTCGGCAGAGTAGCCCACCTGTCTCCCGAGATGTGTACTTTAGAGACGTACCTCTCGCTCTCTGAGTCCTCAGGGCTCTAGCCAGGGCCCTGCCACTTTTGTTGCCAAATTCGTAGAAATGCCGTCTACACTTAGCCAGTGTTCCCCTAGCTTTATAATATAACAGGGACCGCAGCTCCTCCCTCTTCTTGACCAAAGTGGCCCCCACGTCCCCTCCCAGAGACCCCTTGTGGATTGCCTCCAGCTCTCTAATGTCTGCCAGAAGAGATGTGACCTTAGCTTCCCTTTCTCTCTTCAAACGAGCCCCATGTTTGATGAACAATCCCCACACAACACATTTGTGCGCCTCCCAGACTATGCTAGGGGACACCTCCCCCTCCCCCCCCCCCGCTGCAGTTGAAATATTCCCTCAAGGCCTCCCTTATTTCCTGCATTGTCACCGGTTCGTTGAGTAGCGAAGTGTTCAGGGTCCACTGACTCTGCCTCCCGATGGGGCAGCCGAGGGATAGAGTTATTGTGATCAGGGCGTGATCAGAGAATGATATGCACTCGATTGAAGAAGCCACCAGAGAATGTAGATCCCCATGTTTAAGGAAAAAGAGGTCCAACCTGGAGTAGCAGTCATGCACTGCCGAGTAAAACAAGAAATCTTTGTCTGATGGGTGCATCAATCGCCATGTGTCTATTAGTTGATGGTCATGTAATCCCCGTCGCAAGCGACGCAGTGCCATATGTGGCAAACTGGACACCCCTTTGGAGCTATCCCTCGGCGGCTCCAGCACAACATTAAAGTCACCCCCGAGGACCAGAGTACCCTCAGAGAATTCTTCTATCTGCTCAAGGTAACGCAACAATGTGGGGCATTGACCCGAGTTTGGCAAGTACATAGTTACATAGTTACTTAGGTTGAAAAAAAGACCTAGGTCCATCTAGTTCAACCTTCTAGACCGCCACGAAAGTGAAAGTCTGAGTAGCAATGCGTCCCTTGAGCATCAGAAGCCTTCCCTGATCATCCGACCGAGAGTCCAACAATTCCCATGGGAGCGTGCTGGACATTAGGATGCTCGTGCCCCTAGATCTAGAGTCAGGGGAGGGTGACTGATGCACTACAGGGTACCTTCTATCGGCTAGTCTGTATGGTTTTGCCTCACAGTAGTGTGTTTCTTGGAGGAAGGCGACCTGGATTCGGTTTTTCCATAGTAGGTTCAGAAGAATAGACTGTTTCTCCGGGCTGTGTAGTCCCTTAACATTCAGTGAGCCCACCCGTAGCTCGGCCTGTCTCTGCTTCGTCATACTCCGTCACCGAACTCCGGAGGGACGGACAACAAATAAGATAAAAAAAAAAAAAAAGGGAAATAAGAAGGGGGGAGGAGAGGGGGGGAAGCGGATGAGTGGAAGGGGGGGTGGAGAGAGTATTGACAAGCGGGGTGGAGCGGAGACCCTTTAGCAGGGGAAAGAGAAAGAGATGTAGAAGAAAGAGCAGAAAGTGGAAAAGGAGAGAGTGGAAAAGCAGGGACAAGAACTGACATGTGGCCAGAGCTCTAACCCGCGCCTCACATATTCATACTAAATGACCCAGACCCCAAACAACCGGGGAGGGTCTGTCAAATTAACCTCCCGCGAACCCCCCCACCCAGGACGGACATGCAGGACCCCCCCCCGGCCGCCCCCCCAAACGACCCAACGTCGACTGAATAAAGTTTCCATGAACGTAAGTCAGTACGCTGTGGCCTGTTGGGCTAGTCGTACGGCCAGGACTCTTGCCACAGGGACGAGGAGGCCAGAGGGCACCTCCAGGCAACCCCCAACCATACTCCTCTCCCGACCGTTCAGCCTCCTCTCTGGTCGCTTCTCCGACCTATCAACACCCGATAGATGCCATGCCCCTCAAAGATCATCACATTGGGAAGATTGGATGCCCTCCTTCCTCCTTCGTTGCCCCGTTGGGGCCTGCGGTTCCCACTCCATCCAGTCCGGGATTGAGCAGTCTGGTATTCCCAGAAAGGCATACAATTTTGAAAGCTCCGAGTGCCTCCTCAAAGGGAACACGGAGTCCCCCTTGCGGACTATCAAATGAAAGGGGTGGCCCCATCTGTACGAGGCACTCGCCTCTTTGATTTTGAGCAAGAGGGGGTGAAGCAGCCGTCTCATGTATAGTGTGCGGCTGGAGACATCCGGGAATAACTTCACCACAGCCCCATCCACTTCCACAGAGCCATGTGACCAGGCTCCCTAAAGAATCCTCTCTCTGTCCCCATAGTAATGCAAGCAACATAATACGTCTCTGGGGAAGAAAGCCGATCTGGGGCCAGGCCTTGCGACCCTATGAATTCTGTCAAAGAGATAGGTGGCCTCAGGGGGGCGATCAGTGACTTGATTGAATATGGATAAGACTTCAGTGCGCAGAAGATCTTGGGGCCATTCCTCCGGTATTCCCTTCAGCCTGATGTTATTTCTCCTGCCCCTGTTTTCTTGATCGTCCAATAGCAGGGCAAGCTCCCTGATGCGGGCATTAGAAGTCTCACAGTCATGTTCAATCCTCTCCATTCTACCCTCCAGGGACTCCTGTGCGTGTTCTGTAGCCTCAATTCTGTCTTCCAGCACTACCATTTCCTCCCTCAGGGTAGCCAGTGCCATCTGCTGGGAGGATTCTATTCTGGCCACCACATCCTCCAGATCTTTTTTGCTGGGGAGGGCCAAGATAAGCTCTCTCAGAGCATGTAGGTCATCCCGAGGGGGGCTGGGCGCCTGCCATCAAGGGGGATTCTGCATGCCATAGAGGAGGAGGGGTTCCTGGGGTGCAGAGAATCAAGGGGACTCCCAGCTCAGGCGATCCCCTGGATGCTGAGGCCTCCTCTGCCTCCCCAGTAACATGCTGTGTGACCGGGCCTGCGGTTCCCCCCCTCCTCCATGATTATGTACCTGGATTCGCCACCGCCGGTCCCCCCGCTGAGGTGTTCGCCCGTTTCTCCCCTTCACTGGGCACCGTGCTGCTGCAGAGACTGTGGGCAGGCGTCGGGTCGCGCCAGGGGAATCCCCAGCCGGGGAACGCTGCTCAGACGCCGGCGCCATCTTATCCTGGGACGCCGGTGGGAACTCCCGGCCCGGCGCCTCCAGGAATCTGGAGAGGCTCCCCTGTGGTCTCTGGCCCGCCACGGGGGGTGCGGGGGCGGGAGCACCGCCCGGTCTTTTCTTTGGGGGCATCCTGGATGAGAGGGGACCCCGGGAATCCGTAAATAGAAGCCGTGGGCGCAGGAGCTCTGGAGGTAAGCTTTCTCACGCCACCATGTCAAGGACACGCCCCCCTGGAAAGTAGTTATACCCGTCACCCCTCAGGCCTGTTTGTTTCACTGTATAGAAGCCCCTACGGAAACTGACAGAGCCAGTGCTCACATTCCAGGTGTAATACACATAGTATTGCTTGTAGTTAAGAAATGCCTACTTAGGAATTGGCTGATAAGACAGACTCCGAGAAATACAGAAATAGTTGATACCCTAAAAACAATAATGATGTACGACAAACTGGATTCAGAGAAACATAAGAAGTCCACTAAAAGATTCTTCAAAAAGTGGAGAACATTTATTGAGCAAAGCTTCACACAAACGGAAATCACCCAGTTAATTAAAGCATTTGAGCACACGTCTTGGTATTGTTTGCAAGACAATGCAGGGACACTAGGGACACTGAAGGTAGGGAGCATCCAAAGGACCAACTGAATTGAACAAATAGGTTAGGTTGTTAAGTTAAAGTTAATTATTGTTAAGATAATTCTATGGAGTTGAAATTGTTGACAATGAAAAAGAAAATGATGTAACAGAAGCATTGTACAATCCGGAGACTTTTTATGGAATGTAACATGTTCTCTTGTTGATGATATGTGCTTGCTGACATCAAATAAAATATGTTTTAAAAAAAACAAACAAACATATAAAGAGCCTCCCAAGAGACCTTAAATACAGGAGATGCTCCATAACTTCTACAGCTACAAGTCAAACCCAGAAGGAGTCAAGCTGCAAAAGACCTAACAAGAGACCAAAAGAAAATCAGATCAATGGTTGGTTTGACAGAGAATGTAAAACCATACGAAAGACCCTGAGAACAGCCTCAAACAATAAACACAGAGACCCCAACCACCCGGGCCTGAGGAAAGCCTATGACACCATACAAAAGGCAGTACAAAACCATCCTGAGGAGGAAAAAGCAGAGCTACATTCTACCAAATATTGTGCCGAGTGCCGACTACTTCCCTCGTACCTTAAAGCAAGGGCCCGTCACACCCATCCACAAGAGTGGGGACAGGTATGACCCTGCCAACTACAGAGGAAGACGTGTCAGCAGGAACCTGGGAAAACTGTTCACCAGCCTCCTGAACAAGAGGATCCTCAGTTTCCTCAGCAAGAGCCAACCAGGGTTTGTGCCAAACCATCGCACCACGGATTACATCTACACCCTGCAGTCTCATTCGGAGCCACATCCACAAAGCAAAGTACGTGAAGATATACGACAGTTTTGTGGACTTTAAAAAGGCTTTTGACTCACTGTGGCACCCGGAATTGTTCTTCAAATTTCTGGAAAGCGGAACAGTAGGAAAGACCTATGATGTCTTCAAAACCTCCTACACCAAGAACTTCTGCAGTGTGTTAAAAGTAGAAGAATGGCTTATTTCCAGCAGAGCCAAGTAGTCGGACAGGGCTGCAGCCTAAAGGCCCCGTTACACGCAACGACATATCTACCGATGTCGTCAGGGTCACGGAATTCGTGACGCACACCCGGCGTCGTTAGCGACGTCGTTTCGTGTAATAGCTCTAAGCGAGTGTTAACGATCGAATATACTCACCTTATC
Source organism: Anomaloglossus baeobatrachus (assembly GCF_048569485.1). NCBI lineage: Eukaryota > Metazoa > Chordata > Amphibia > Anura > Aromobatidae > Anomaloglossus > Anomaloglossus baeobatrachus. Next base: position 679,196,199 of record NC_134355.1, read on the forward strand.
ATTGACGTTGTTCATTTTCAAAATCTCGTTGGTCGTTGTGGACGTAGGTTGTTCGTAGTTCCTGAGGCAGCACACATTGCTGTGTGTGTGTGACACCCCGGGAACGACGAACAGCTTACCTGCGTCCTTCGGCAACGAGGTGGGCGTGTCGTTAGTGTGTCTGTTCTCCACCCCTCCGCGTTTATTGGTCGGCCGCTGTGTGACGTTGCTGTGACGGCGCACGAACCCCTCCCTTAACGAAGAGGTTGTTCACCGCCTACAGCGACGTCGCTAAGAAGGTAAGTATGTGTGACGGTTGTTAGCGATATTGTGCGCCACGGGCAGCGATATGCCCGTGACGCACAAACGACGGGGGCGGGTGCTTTCGCTAGCGATGTCGCTGCGTGTAAAGCCCCCTTGAGTCTAACGTTCTTCAATATCTCCATCAATGACCTGGCTATGGCTCAACAGATCCAGGTCTCACACTCCATGACGCCCAGGAGAAATTCTTGCTCTATGCAGATGACCTCCTGCTGCTGACACTGATAAAGGCCTCCAAGACAACCTACAAATCTTGGAGAAATTCAGCTCTAAAGGCCACGTCTCACTAAGCAACATCGCTAGCAACATTGCTGCTGAGGCACGACTTGCTAGCGATGTTGCTGTGTGTGACATTCAGCAACAACCTGGCCCCTGCTGTGAGGTCGCTGGTTGTTGCTGAATGTCCTGGGTGGATCTAAAATACACCCAGAAAACAGTTAAGCTTGTTGGTGGAAAGATCATGGTCTGGGGTTACATTCAGTATGGGTGTATGCGAAACATTTGCAAGGTGGAAGGCAATATCAATAGCCTAAAATATCAAGAAGTATTAGCTACGTCTTACATTCCCAATCATAAAAGAAGTCAAATTCTGCAGCAGGATGGGGCTCCATCTCATACATCCACCTCTACAACAAAGTTTCTCCTGGCAAAGAAGATCAAGGTGCTCAACGACTGGCCAGCCCAGTCACCAGACATAAACATCATTGAGTATGTTTGGGGTAGGATGAAAGAGGAAGCTTGGAAGACAAAACCAAAGAATCTAGATGAACTCTGGGAGGCATGTACGGCTGCATTCTTTGCTATTCCTGATGACTTCATCAATAAATTAAATGAATCATTGTTGAACCGCATGGATGCCGTCCTTCAAGCTCATGGAAGTCACACAACATATTAAATGTGGCTCTAATAGCACCACAACTTCATTCACCAATGTTATGCAACATATCTTTGTATTAGAAGTTAATTGTTTGAATTTCACATTACTTTTTGTGGGCGACAAACTTTTGTCTTGCCAAAATCTGACCTTTCTGTGTTCATTAAATGATCAATATTTCGCCTTTGCAGCAACTTTATTTTCATAACCTAAATCAAATTTGGGAGGGTTTCACCTTTCAAACAAGTAATTATAAAATCAATGGATGAATTTTCGTCTGCACCAATACAAGTATGTCAATTCATGCACTCTACTTTCCCATGAACTGATCTCCACTCCACTTTGCTCTGCTGTGTGTTCTAATACCTGGTATGTCAATTCATGCACTCTACTTTCCCATGAACTGATCTCCACTCCACTTTGCTCTGCTGTGTGTTCTAATACCTGGTATGTCAATTCATGCACTCTACTTTCCCATGAACTGATCTCCACTCCACTTTGCTCTGCTGTGTGTTCTAATACCTGGTATGTCAATTCATGCACTCTATTTTTGCACTATATCTGACCTGTTCTTTCTTTCCTTCAATATGTTCCTGACATCCTCCAGCATCTCACTGTGATCTTTCCCCCCCTGTTTTGCACCCCCCTTTTAAGAGCCCCTCACCACTTTCAAGTCCACACTTACTGCTGCAAAACAAACCTACTTCTCATCCCTCATATATTCTTTCTCTCACAACCCTAAACAGCTATTCAACACTTTCAATTCTCTCCTCCGTCCTCCGGCACCACCTCCCTCTCCTCTCCTCTCAGCTGAAGACTTTGCTTCTTTCTTCAAGCGGAAGATTGACAACATCAGAGCAAGCTTTGGCCCACAATCACCACAGCCCCTCATCATAGCTACTCATCCCTCTTCCTCCAAATCCAGCTTCTCCACCATGACAGAAAACAATCTCTCCACTCTACTCTCAAGATCACATCTAACCACCTGTGCACTGGACCCGCTCCCATTGCACCTCATCCCCAACATCACCGCAGTCCTCATCCCAGCCCTAACCCATCTCTTCAACCTATCACTAGCAAGTGGTGTATTCCCTTCATGCTTTAAACATGCCTCTATTACACCCATCCTCAAAAAGCCCTCCCTTGACCCATCCTCTGTGTCAAACTATCGCCCCATATCCCTTCTCCCCTACGCCTCAAAACTACTGGAACAGCATGTCCATCTTGAATTGTCCTCATACCTCTCCTCCTGCTCCCTCTTTGACCGGCTTCAATCTGGCTTCCGACCACATCATTCTACCGAAACTGCCCTAATCAAAGTCACCAATGATCTACTAACCGCCAAAGCCAAGCGACACTACTCTATCCTCCTCCTCCTGGACCTGTCCTCTGCCTTCGACACAGTAGACCATTCCCTCCTACTACAGATTCTCTCATCTCTGGGCATCACAGACTTGGCCCTATCTTGGATCTCCTCATACCTAACCGACCGAACTTTCAGCGTCTCCCATTCTCACACCACTTCCTCATCTCGCCCCCTATCTGTCGGTGTCCCTCAAGGCTCAGTTCTTGGACCCCTGCTGTTCTCCATCTACACTTTCGGCCTGGGACAGCTCATAGAGTCCCACGGCTTACAGTATCATCTCTATACTGATGACACACAGATCTACCTCTGTGGACCTGACAATACCTCTCTACTAACCAAAATACCACAATGTCTGTCTGCTATTTCATCCTTCTTCTCTGCACGATTCCTAAGACTTAACATGGACAAAACAGAGTTTATTGTCTTTCCTCCTCCTCACTCATCTCCTCCAACAAGCCTTTCCATCAAACTTGATGGTTGCTCACTCACCCCAGTCTCACAAGCTCGTTGCCTTGGAGTGACCCTCGACTCTGCTCTATCCTTCAAGCCACACATCCAAGCCCTCTTCAACTCATGCCGATTACAACTCAAAAATATCTCCCGGATCCGTGCTTTCCTTAACCAAGGATCTGAAAAAACATTAGTGCATGCCCTCATCATCTCCCGCCTCGACTACTGCAACCTCCTGCTCTCTGGCCTCCCTTCCAACACTCTTGCACCCCTCCAATCTATCCTAAACTCTGCAACCCGCTTAATCCACCTCTCTGCCAATCCCTTCACTGGCTTCCCATCGCCCAACGACTGCAGTTCAAAACATTAACCATGACATACAAAGCCATGCACAACCTGTCTCCTCCCTACATCTGTGACCTAGTCTCCCGGTACCTACCTGCACGCAACCTTAGATCCTCACAAGATCTCCTTCTCTGCTCCTCTCTTATCTCCTCTTCCCACAATCGTGTACAAGATTTCTCCCGTGCATCCCCCAAACTCTGGAACGCTATACCTCAGCACATCAGACTCTCCACTACCGTGGAAAGCTTCAAGAGGAACCTCAAGACCCACCTCTTCCAACAAGCCTACAACCTACAATAGCCCTCAGTCCAGTAGACCACTGCGCAACCAGCTCTGTCCTCACCTATTGTACCATCACCCATTCCCTGTAGACTGTGAGCCCTCGCGGGCAGGGTCCTCTCTCCTCCTATACCAGTCTGTCTTGTACTGTTAATGATTGTTGTACGTATACCCTCTTTCACTTGTAAAGCGCCATGGAATAATTGGTGCTATAATAATAAATAATAATAATAATTTAAAGTCAGGTTATAGGCTTTTATTTACATAACATGGATAAGCGACCTCAAATCTGACCTAATAATTTTAAGGCTAGAGAACAACCTCTCTACACTAACTTGGGTTGGAGGCAAAGCCGTAACCACATGGGCAACATCTAACAATTTCCGGGTATAAAGGGAACGTCTCATGCACAGTCAGTTTTGATGAACGGTTGAATTTTTCTATTTCTTTGAGAGCAAGTGAAAAATTTTGCTGAAATCTGGTCAATCTGCTCCATGTCATCCAAATACTTGTCAAAGTTAAACTCCTCATCTGATGAGGATGAAGATACGGCAGCAGTAGCACTATCAGGACCCAAGTCCTCTTGTGCCTGGCAGTCCTGTAGGCCACTCCTCCTAACTGCTACATCAGTCAGAGCTTCTTTCCCTTTAGTAAGCTGTTGCTCATCAAGCAGTATACGATGACTTGGATCCACATAAACAGCTGCCAAAATAATTTTATTTTTCAATAGCTGTGTCTCTCTTCATTTCATTGAAACAGAAATGCCATCTGCGATTAAACCTCTTTGGGACAGGCAAAATAGCAAGTTCTTCCACTCCCTTATGAAAATGCCAGGAGTTAAATCCTCAACTTGTAATTTTTTAGTCACGGTAAGTGGATGATTAAGCAATTCCTTCAATTCAGGCACCTGTGTCCATTGACCTTCATTTAGGGTTACCTGAGGGTTTGCCATATCTGTAAAGGCCACATCTCACTAAGCAACATCGCTAGCGACACCGCTGCTGAGTCACGTTTTTTGTGACGCAACAGCGATCTTGCTAGCGATGTTGCTGTGTGTGACATCCAGCAACGACCTGGCCCCTGCTGTGAGGTCAACGGCTGTTGCTGAATGTCCTGGACCATTTTTTGGTCGTTGCTCTCCCGCTGTGAAGCACACATTGCTGTGTTTAACAGCGAGAGAGCAATTATCTGAATGTGCAGGGAGCCGGCTTCTGCGGACGCTGGTAACCAAGGTACACATTGGGTAACCAAGCAAAGGCTTTGCTTGGTTACCCGATATTTACCTTGGTTACCAGCGTCCGCAGCTTTTAAAAGCCGGCTCCCTGCTCCGTGCACACGTAGCCAAGGTACACATAAGGTAACTATAAGCAAAGCGCTTTGCTTAGTAACCCGATGTGTACCATGGTTACGAAGCACAGCATCGTTACACGGGTCGCTGATCTCTGAGGAGATCTGCCTAATTGACAGCTCACCAGCGACGCTCAAGCGATCCCTGCCGGGTCAGATCGCTGGTGGGATTGCTTGAGCGTCGCTAAGTGTGACGGTACCTTAAGAAACAGTTTTAGTTCAAGCAATTGCTCAATCATAAAATAAGTGCTGCACCACCGAGTGCCTTGGTCGACAATTGCCCCTTTCCCAGCACGTCTCTTCAAGATGGAATCAATTTTAGGGGTTCTAGCGGCAATAACCAATTTCCTCACTTTTCCAATCAGATTTCCAGCATGTCCCTCTTGCAGAATCTCTCTTATTGCCAGCTGCAGCGTGTGCGCAACACAGCGCATGTGATGAATATGAAAGTGTTTTGAAGCAGCTTCAACAAGATCCTCTAATTCTAAAGTATCATTTTGCTGTTCTTCTGTTGTAGTATCTGCTTTTGTTCCTCAGTTACATGAGCAGCACTGTGGTTCCAACTCAAACATACTGAATCCTAAATTTTCTTCTAGCTGTTGTTCATTACTCTCATTCATCAGTTTAATTGTACTTATGTTTGAAGCATTGTCTGTTACAATAGCAAGAACCTGTTCTTTTTTGAGTTTGTAATCTTGCAGAAATTTTTCCACTAAGGCCTGGAGAAACTGGCTGGTGTGATGAGCTTTAGTATCTTTTACTGCCAGTGTCTTGGTAACAAGTTCTTTGTTGTCACAAAGAAATCGAACATTGATGGCAAAATACAGTGGAACCTTGGTTAAAGGGAACCTGTCATCAGAAATTTAGCTTGAAACCTAAACGTTTCCCCCTCTGCAGCTCCTGGGCTGCATTCTAGTAAGGTTCCTGTACTTTTTGTGGCCCCTTTTAAACCAAATTAAATACTTTATAAACTTGTACCTTTTGCTATGTAAATTTTGTAAATTGTCCATGGGGGTGGGCTCTCTGCTGACCGTTGCTGTTCCTCCAGCACATTGACGCCGTCCCCCCACGCTCCATTTCATCCATCAGGATCTGAGGTGCCGCCCACGCCAGGATCGCTGGTGACGTGTGTCACAAGCACAAGATTATGGGCGGCGCTGTGACTGCATCGCAAGTGCCCGCCCATAATCTCGTGGACGCGCTTTCCCCCACTGCCTCGAGCGTTCTGCGCAAGCACTCGCCGGGCAAATGACCTGACGTCACCTCCTTCCCATCTTACCCTGCAGCAGGGCAAGATGGGAAAGAGGTGACATCAAGTCATCTGGGAAGCAAGAGCTTGCGCAGAACGCTGGAGGAAGAGGGGAAACTACGGTCACGAGGTTATGGGCGGCACTTGCTGATGACACTCACAGCGCCACCCCATAACATCGTGCCTGCGCAAAACGTCACCAGCGGTCACACGTGCACACAGTGCACAGTCCCGCTACAGTCGCACAGCGCATGCGCGGGACCACGGGCACCCAGGGGCGGCGTCCTGAGATATGAAATTCAGCGTTGGGGGGCGGCGTAAATCTGCAGGAGGAACAGCAACGGTCAGCAGAGAGCCCGCCCCCATGGACGATTTACAAAATTTACATAGCAAAAGGTACAAGTTTATAAAGTATTTAATTTGGTTTAAAAGGCGCCACAAAAAGTACAGGAACCTTGCTAGAATGCAGCCCAGGAGCTGCAGAGGGGGAAACTTTTAGGTTTATAGCTAAATTTCTGATGACAGGTTCCCTTTAACGAGAACAATCCGTCTTGGGAGTGTGCTTGTTAACTAAGTTACTCGTTCAGCAAAGCAAGATTTCCCATGGGAAATCATTGCAATGCAGACAATTTGTTCCACAACTTGTTAAATGTCCCATCTTGGTCCCCTATTGTGCCATTAAACACGTACAAACACGCACATATTATGCTCACCTTACCTTCCGTTCCATTGCCGGCTTCCTGGATCTTGCAGTTTGCCGAAACAGAATGTGTATCGGGTAACCATCACGACGAGGGAGGAACTTCCGCTGCCAGAGCGCTGACGTCGAAGGCAGGAGCCGCTTGCCTCTGATTGGCCAGCGCGCTGCCTTTTAGTAGCGGCTGATAGCGGAAGTTCCTCCCTCGTCACGATGGTTGCCGATACACATCCTATAGCGGCAAACTACAAGAACCATGAGGGCGACGATGGAACGGAAGGTAAGGTGAGCATAATATGTGTGTGCGTGCTTGTTTGTGTAGCCTGCAAGAGCGGGTTAGAGCGCGGTGGATGTACGGAACCGGAAGTGTGCGCGGTATTTTGCTCGTTCAGCAAAGCTTGCTCGTAAACTAAGTTACAAATTTACAGCACGCTTTGCTCGTTAAGCGAAATACTCGCTAACTGGGTTACTCGTTAAGCGAGGTTCCACTGTAGTTCAGTGAAATGCAGTAACTCTGGGCATCCCAGCAAAGTCAATGGGTTTCAAGATATGACATTCAGACACATCGTTTTCTGAGGATCCGTGTTTGGGCTCAAAAACGGATCCTCACAAAGAATGAGCATGTCAGTTTGTGTGGCGTTTTTCTAACCTGCTTTGGCTATTGAAAACATTATCTATGAGCTCAAAAACCATTCAGGTGATGAGGTTTTTTAAAAAGCTGATCTGCTTTTGCAGATGAAAAATGTATCCTCAAAAACGCTGTATGTGAATGTAGCCTTAGATCAGGAATAGAACAGCCATTTATAGGACATTTCATAACTTTCCCAAATTCCTATGAAAAAATAATCAGCACATTCTGCATTGAAATACTGTATCCAATTTATTACATATGTTAGGAGTCGGTCCATTTTATATCGACTCCACCAAAATGAACACAGACTCCAACTCCACAGCCCTGAGTAAAAGTCTATTAATATTTACTAAGACAGACATTGTATTCATGACTATGGGTTCTATCCTGTGTGAATTCTCTCATGCTTAACAAGAACTGATTTCTGAGCAAAACATTTCCCACATTCTGAACATGAATATGGCTTCTCTCCTGTGTGAATTCTCTCATGTTTAACAAGTTCTGATTTCTCAGGAAAACATTTCCCACATTCTGAACATGAATATGGCTTCTCTCCTGTGTGAATTTTCTCATGTTCAGCAAGACCCGATTTCTGAGCAAAACATTTCCCACATTCTGAACATGAATATGGCTTCTCTCCTGTGTGAATTCTCTCATGTGTAATAAGAATTGATTTCTGAGTAAAACATTTCCCACATTCTGATCATGAATATGGCTTCTCTCCTGTGAGTTGTCTCATGTCTAATAAGATTTGGTTTCTGAGCAAAACATTTCCCACATTTTGAACATGAATATGGCTTCTCTCCTGTGTGAATTCTCTCATGCATAATGAGTTGTGCTTTGGAAGCAAAACATTTCCCACATTCTGAACATGAATATGGCTTCTCTCCTGTGTGAATTCTCTCATGTTTAACAAGAACTGATTTCTGAGCAAAACATTTCCCACATTCTGAACATGAATATGGCTTCTCTCCTGTGTGAATTCGCTCATGTTTAACAAGTTCTGATTTCTCAGGAAAACATTTCCCACATTCTGAACATGAATATGGCTTCTTCTCTCCTGTGTGAATTCTCTCATGTTCGGCAAGACCTGATTTCTGAGCAAAACATTTCCCACATTCTGAACATGAATATGGCTTCTCTCCTGTGTGAATTCTCTCATGTTTAACAAGACCTGATTTCTGAGTAAAACATTTCCCACATTCTGAACATGAATAAATCTTAATTCCTGTGTGAGTTGTCTCATGTGTAATAAGATGTGGTTTCTGAGCAAAACATTTCCCACATTCTGAGCATAAATATGGCTTCTCTCCTGTGTGAATTCTTTCATGCGTAATGAGATTTGATTTGGTAGCAAAACATTTCTCACATTCTGAACATGCATATGGCTTCTCTCCTGTGTGAATTCTCTCATGTGTAGTAAGAGTTGATTTGTCAGAAAAACATTTCTCACATTCTGAACATGAATATGGCTTCTCTCCTGTGTGAATTCTCTCATGTTTAGTAAGGTGTGATTTCTTAGCAAAACATTTCCCACATTCTGAACATGAATATGGCTTCTCTTCTATGTGACTTTCACTTCCCGTCGCATTCTGTGTTAAACTCCTGGTATCGTCATCTGCCATAAATAAAATTGAAGTTGTACGCTTTTAATAATATAACCTCAAACATAGACATTGACACACATAAATCCATACAAATTCCAAAGTGTGTAGCAAAGTTCTATTTTAAAAGGCCTATATAAAAAAGCAAAAAAGAGGAATAAGGCTATGTGCGCACAGTGCGTTTTTCGCGGCGTTTGTGCGCGTTTTTCGGGTGCGTTTTTGGCCTCAAAACTGCATGACTTTGCTTCCCCAGCAAAGTCTATGAGTTTTCATTTTTGCTGTCCGCACACAACTGTTTTTTTAAGCTACGTTTTTGAGCTTGAAAAAAAAAAAATGGACATGTCAATTCTTTCCTGCGTTTTTCTGCGTTTTCCGCCCATGCAATGCATTGGAAAAACGCAGCAAAACGTAGAGATCAAAAACGCAGCCAAACGCAGCCAAAAACGCACCAAATCGCAGTAAAAACGCATGCGTTTTTTTATGCGTTTTTTCGACGCAGGTGCGTTTTTGGCGGCCAAAAACGCACAAAAACGCAGCGTCAAAAAAACGCAGCGTGCGCACATAGCCCAAATATTATTACTTACAGCAAAGATGGAACTGCAGATGTATATTGCTCAGGCCAAAAGACTACTACTCCAGCAGGATACAGCTAAACCCCCACTAAGTGGAGGCATCACAGGTGCAGGAGCAAATCACACACACTTCCAAACATGGAGGAGGCAATTGCTAGATAGTAAAACTGCATACTGATGGCTTGCAGAGAGCACTGTTCACACTATCAGATGCACAGTCAGTAATAATATAACCTCAAACAAACAGACACACATAAATCCATACAAATTCCAAAGTGTGTAGCAAAGCTCTACTTCCAAAGGCCTATGTGACAGAAAATACCCAAAACGATATAATTTTAAAAACTGCACCATTCGAAGTGCTCAAAACAAAATTCAATAAAACGTAAAAAAAGTGAAAAAAGGGATTAATACCCAGATAATGAAAAAAAATAAGTAAAACGACATATGCATTGCCTTACTGCTTTAGGCCTCCTTCACACGTCAGTGTTTCTGGTACGTATGTGCTTTTTTTATACGTACCAGAATCACTGACATACGCAGACACATTATAATCAATGGGTCTGCTCACACATCAGTGATTTTTCACTGAACGTGTCTCCGTGTAGCGTACATGCATGTCCGTGATTCTGCACGGAGACAAGTCCGTTTTTTTCTGGCATCACTGATGACCCACGGACCACACTATGGTGTGATCCGTATGTGATCCGTGAAACACGTACCAGAAAAACACTGACATAAAATAATAAACATTTTCAACTAACCTTTCCAGCGATTCGCTGTGCAGCCTCCACTCTCTGCAGCTCCTGCCCGGCTCATGAATATTCAAGAAAGCAGGAACAGCCGACCCGGAAGTAGCTGCAGAGAGCGGTGAGCGGACGCTGCAGAGCCGAGGAGTTCAGCACCATGGACAGCAGGAGCGAAGGCAGGTGAGTATTGTCCATTTGCAATCACGGATTGCACATGGACAACCCATGTGTGCCGTGAATCGCGGAACATGTAGGGACAAGTGCGTGTTTTACACGTCAGTGAAGAACCTTAGTGTTTTTCACTGACGTGTGAAGGGGGCCTTAGAGATATTTGCAAAGTGAGAGTTTGCAGGGCACTGCGGCCGATGCCGCTGCCCCTGACTGCTGAGCCCCTCGCTATATCCTCCCATGCTCACTTCTCCCTCCTCCCCACTGTGTAATGCCCCACCTGCCTTGCTTTTGACCTCCTCCAGGTCTTATAAGCAGCCTCCAGAGTCCCTCCTTCCTCTTACAACAATCTGCCCTCAGGGTAAGCATCGCCGATGGACCCCCTGGAAGCAGCGGTAAGAGAAAGGATCGGACGGGAGGGAGACGAATGGCTCCCTCCTGCCGGTTCCCAGCAGCGCTGCTCGCAGGTCTTCCAGACCCTCCCGTCCACCGCAGCGTCTAAGCCCCACAACAGACCCCAGGCGCAGGGCGGCCTGGTCCAGAAGGTCCGGTCCGCTCTCACCTCCGGCCCACGAACCCACGGTTCCCCTGCCAGCGCGGGCGCTAGCGCGGGAAAAAACGCTACCACCATCGCCACGCAGTGCACCTCCCCCCAGGCATGGTACTTCCCCCTGGATGACGCTGCCCATATGTGACTCACCGTTACATGCAGTGTCACATCCTGTAACAATGGCTGCCGCATCACTTCCTGTGACGCGGCGACCATGTGACTATACGGCACTTCCGGTTTTCGGAGCCCGGACCGGAAGTGACGTCAGTAAAAAGAAAAGCGGCAAATTTAAAGGGAAATGTAGCCATAAACAAACATGCTTTATAACTGTATTTCCGGCCCAGCGTTCACATTCATTACAAAGTGAACGTGGTGGTCTGCAGCAGCTTGCCACCCACCCTCCAGCCAGCAATCTCCACTGCCCCCTTATCTCTCATCATCAGCCAGGCCACATTATGGGAGCATCAGAAAGCAGAAGCTCTTCAGCTGAGGGATCTGCACACTCTGACTCGCACCAGGAAGGCAAGGACTACCATAGGCACCTTTCCCAAGCTGACTCCAGCAAGAACATGGAGTACCATGGAGAGGAGGATCCATCTTTACCCCTGACACCACCATGCTCCCACCTACAGCTACAATAGCGGGAAATCCAAGGTACCCTACCATTAGATTTACCCTCCCTGCACCCCATGCTGACCCCTGCAATCCATCCATCGCCCATCCTGCCAGTAAGCTAACCGCAGGAAGAAACAAGGCACTCGTCACGCGTGGGGTCAGCCGAGCCGGGAACGTCAGCTCCCCATCGCAGACCCCTTAGGAGTCATAATCACAGAAGATCGCCGTCCACTTCCCGCAGCAGGAGCCGGGATAGCCACAAACGTCACTCCCGGCGCTCACGGCACAATCACCATGCCCGTTCATCCAACAGCAGCAAGAGGTCATCCCGCAGGACACACCACACACCATCCAGCACTGCGTCATCCGACTCTCGCCGCAGCCGCTCGCTAAGAGGTCCTCCAGGCGAAAGGTTTGCTACCCACCGTAACCACGGTGAACCACTACCCGAAGAACTACCCCATATGGCGGCGCCAGAGGACCAACCTACCACATCGGCCGATGAGTACAGCTTTACCAGCGCTTGGGCAGGGGGGACCCATCCAGGAGTAATGAGGGAAGCGGTTCGTTCACCATCGGGACTAGTTCTGGTTAACCCCGCGTTTGTACAACGTCAAGACGTAGCGCAGCAGCGCCCCCACTTACACAGGGACATGTTCTATTGCGGTGTTTCACAGCTAGGAACCCACCTATCCCCGGAAATAATTAAAAAAAATTGGGCCAACGATTATGTGGATATCTGGTCCCTAATATCAGCAGACAAAAACACCGTCGACAAAGAAAGGCGAGGCAATGGCCGCCAGTTCGCTAAAAAACCCACTGTAGCCAAGACCATAAATAATTGGTTGCAGGCTTTCTGCATTCTGGGGTGCGTGATGGGTCAGAAGCACCCCGAAACGCTGCTCAGAACTCTTCACTTACTGCGACACCATTTACAACTCCTATAAAACTCATGGGGGTTATGCGTGGTGGAAGTACGATGAAGAATTTAGGAGACGCCTGGCACTCCAACCCCAACTAGGTTAAGGCGACCGATTCGTGGCTCAGACTTATGATGGCGCAAAAGTCCTTTCAGTCCTTTCCAGGCCCCTTTTCCTCCCACCACGCTACACCAGGAGCCGCAAATGTCCGCAGACCAGGTTGCTGCTGGCTCTTCAACGAAGGCCATTGCAGGCATCAAGGTCTCTGCAAATACAAGCATGAGTGCTCATCGTGCGGAGGCAATCACACCTCCTCCAAATGCGACAAGCAACCAGCCAGGCATCATGCAAAAAATGCACCACTAGGTCCCATGGACTCCAGTGAACGCGCACGAGATGGAGCCATGGCTCGAACGTTACCCCAATAAGGCTGCGGCCGACACCATCAGAGACGGTTTCACCCACGGTTTCTTTATCCCCTTTATTTTCTCCTCAGAACAAACCTTCGCCCCCAACCTAAAATCTGCTCGGGACCTCCCACAGGTCCTGGAGAACAAACTACTCAAGGAAGTGGCGCTAGGCCGTGTAGCAGGCCCATTCACTAAGTTACCATTGCCAAACCTTCGCGTTTCACCCCTAGGGGTAGAGCCTAAGAAAGAAAAGGGTGAATTTCGCCTCATACACCACTTATCCTTCCCAGCTGGGAGGTCAGTGAATAACGGTATCCCCACGGAGGACTCAGCAGTTTCCTACGTGTCTTTTGACAAAGCAGTCGCACTTGTGCGTAAAGCGGGGCAAGGAGCATTAATGGCAAAATCAGACATAGCGTCCGCCTTTCGCCTGCTACCAGTGCACACCGATTGTCACCACCTGCTAGGGTGCTATTTCAACAAAAAATTCTTTTATGACATGTGTCTTCCCATGGGTTGCTCCATATCCTGCTCACACTTCGAGGTCTTCAGCTCTTTCCTGGAATGGATGGTTAAGGACGTCGCAAAGAACAAATCGGTCACCCATTATCTAGATGATTTCCTGTTCATTGGCCCCGCCAACTCGGAAACATGCGCTACCGCGTTAAACTCCTTCCAGGCATTAGCGGACAAGTTTGGGGTTCCGCTGGTGGCGGAAAAAACAGTTGGCCCTGTAACCAGCCTTTCCTTTTTGGGAATCGAAATAGACTCAACTAACATGATGTTTCGGTTACCACTGGAAAAGGTCCAAAAAAACACATCACTCATTGACGGGTTCTGCGCTGTTCGCAAGGTAACCCTGGCGCAAATTCAATCTCTATTAGGCCTGCTCGCCTTCGCCTGTAGAGTCATGCCCATGGGAAGGGTCTTTTCCCGGAGGCTTTGCCTGGCCACTAGGGGCATAGCTGCCCCCCACCACAGGATTCGCATCACCAGCGCCCTACGAGAGGACCTGGGTGTATGGAGGTCCTTTTTAGCCACTTACAATGGACGCACGTGTTTCCAGGATAAGGAGGTTTCCAGCTCGGGCATCTCTATTTTCGGATGCTGCACCGGATTCTGAGTTTTCCTTGGTCCCAATTGGTGCGCTAGTCGCTGGCCCAACAAATGGCACTAGGCATCCCTACCTCCATCTACGTGGCGTTCGTACGGTAAGGCTTGGAATGAATAGTTAAATATAGCACAACCGCTGCCTAGCCAGGCGTCTGCATATTTTCTCAGCAACTCCGTTGCTTGGTATATAGCGCATTTGCATACTAATGGCGTGTTGGGTACAGTAGCGCAGCAGCGGCTCACAGGCATAGCCTTTCACTTCCGGGTTCGTGGATGGCCCGATGTCACCAAGGCCTTCCTGTTTCCGCAGGCCGTTAAAGGCTGGAAGCGGAAGCGACAGTGCACTGAAAGCAGGAGGCCCATTTCATTCGCCATCCTTCCAGGCATAATAAACCAGCTAGGCGACGTATGCGCCAATGACAGCGAGGTCCTCTTGTTCTTGGCGGCCTTCTCGCTTGCATTCTTCAGGGCACTGCAAATCAGTGAATTAGTCAGCAGATCATCAGCTCGTCCCGATGGTCTGCTCCGCGATGACGTTATAATCTGCAATGGTGGAGTACGGGTTTGCATAAGGCGCTCTAAAACAGATCAGCTCAGTAGAGGAGTTTGGTTCCCCATTTTCCCGTTTCCCGGACCCCTATGTCCCATTGTTATCTTGCAGCGTTACTTAGAAACTCGGGTTCCCAACAAATTCTCTTTAGAGCATGCGGATGGATCCCCGCTCACAGCAACGCAGTTTTCAGCCTTGCTAAAGATGTCTCTTTCCAGCATGGGCTTACAGCCAGGGGATTATAGCACGCACTCGTTCCGCGTAGGCGCAGCAACAGAGGCAGCAAGGGCCGGCTTCTCTAACGAAGAGATACAGCGGATAGGGCGTTGGAAATCTGACTGTTTCTTCCGCTACATCAGGCCAGACCTAATTTAACCCCCGACCCCTGCTACCGCCAATTTTTTACCACAAGTTTTAACCTCAAACCAGCCTCAGTAGTCGATACACCCTTCTCCATCCCTCAGATAACAAATCAGATCTAATCGTTCAGTCCCGTTGTACCCCGCCACCAAGTGTGCATTGTTTATCACGTCATAATAAAAAAAACCCAAAAAAAAAACCCACTCATTTCAGTTTTTCAAAAGACCAACAAAGCTATGACAACACTAATACAATGATGGTCGATGACACTATGATAACTATGCTGTGTACAGTAGCTAACAGCTTTTCTTCCTAGATCCGGCGAGACCTAGCATTTGGATCCTAGGTCACTCACACGTATTCTGGGCAGCACGGCGGGCCGAGTCGAGACCAGGTGGAAGAGTGCTGGGATTTCATCACCTCAAGTTTCAATGTTTAATGGAGAGGAGTTCGGGGCATGGCCTGGACACAGGTCCTGCCCGAGGTAGTGAACATAGCAAGAATAGCCACGGGCCCAACAGTGCTAGTCATCCATGCAGGTGGAAACGACCTAGTAAATGTGAGGATCCAGGAGCTGCTCGCGGTCATGCAAGCAGACCTGGATAGGTTTAGCGGCTTCTTCAGCAACGTAGTGGTGGTATGGTCCAGCATATTACCGAGATTAAGCTGCCCGGCTCATCCACCTGTCCCCCCGCTACTCCCCGACCTCTCCTCTCTGCCAATCCCTTCACTGGCTTCCCATTGCCCAACGACTCCAGTTCGAAACACTAACCATGACATACAAAGCCATCCACAACCTGTCTCCTCCCTACATCTCTGACCTAGTCTCCCGGTACTTACCTGCACGTAACCTTCAATCCTCACAAGACCTCCTTCTCTACTCCCCGCTCATCTCCTCTTCCCACCATCGCATCCAAAATTTCTCCCGTGCCTCCCCCATACTCTGGAATGCTCTGCCTCAACACATCAGACTCTCGCCTACCTTGACAAGCTTCAAAAGGAATCTGAAGACCCACCTCTTCCGACAAGCCTACAACCTGCCGTAACCCTCAGTCTGATACAGCGCCGCACAATCAGCTCTACCCTAACCTACCGTATCCTCAGCTATCCCTTGTAGACTGTGAGCCCTCGCGGGCAGGGACCTCTATCCTCCTGTACCTGTCTGTATCTTGTATTGTTTATGATTATTGTACTTGTCCCTATTATGTACACCCCTTTCACATGTAAAGTGACATGGAATTGATGGCGCTATAATAATAAATAATAATAATAATATGGGCAAGGAACATAGTGGCTGTGGAACGGTCAAGGCGGCACGTTAATATGCGGATCGTCAAATTTATAGCGGCAGTAAGGGGTATACTGCTGGGACACGAGATGCTGGAATCAGAGATCAGCCGTTTGGTGCTAGAGGATGGTTTTAGCCTCAATGACATAGGCCTAGATATTTTCCTGTCGGACATCCAGGACGGGGTTGAGCGGGCCATGAGGGCCCTGTGTGGGGGTCGCAGCTCAGGTGTGGGCCTTTGCCACTCCGAGGCCGGTGGAAGAGGGATTTGGTGAGAGCCAACCTGCTACAGATGGCCGTAGGCATCGGGCCTCCTCCCTCAGGTTTAAGGCGGATTTGTGCCTGTGGTTTAAAGCTGTGGCCAAAATAACAAGCAACTCCCTTTTTATATCAACATTGAATGGTGTTACGTGGATACCTTCAATAAAGTACAAAATTATAAAGATAATAAAAGATATTCCATGTGTGGTCTCCTTCATTGCGCGGTGGGGAGGGGGAACCGGTGGGTGGGTCTCGGCAGTCTTGGCTTATGTATTGGCTAATCCATATAAGCCCGATAATCTTGACAAGCACCTGACCAAGCACTCCGTCCTATAGCCAGGGTGTTTCCACCATCTTATTTTGCCAGGAACCTATCAGCCCAGACATGCACATTTTTAAATCACACATAGAAGCATTTAAGGTTAGGTTCCCAAAATAGCACACCTGGAAGAAAAAAAGACATGATTCGCAAACCCCAAAGTCATACTTTGATCTAAAGCCGGGAGGCAAAAATTTAATACTGGAACATGAGATTCTTGGTTTAACATTCTGTTCAGGCTGTATGAAGCCCCCTGCCACGTCACGGCGAACCTCTGAGTGGGTCCTTATTCTATGCCTCAAAAGTGCAGCGCCGTCCACCGCTACACTAACAATGCACCAGCAGGGCAGGTGACCTGGTGCTTCAACACCCATGCTGCAAGGTAGAGTCCCCATGACTCCACGCCACACCGACGCAAAACCACCACAACAATGGACACCACACAACACCAGCACTCTGTGAAAGGAGCTGTACACTCACCTCCCAAAAGCTCCCAGTGTGTGAACTGATCAGAATGTAAACCAAGAACCTCATGTTCAGGTATTTAATTTTTGCCTAGTAGCTTTAGATCAAGGTATGATTTTGGAAAGTTCGAATGCGATTCATGTATTTTTCTCTCAAGTGTGCTGTTTACCAATATAATGAGATCATCTTGTCTAACATGGATTGGCCAATACATAGGCTAAGAATCTCTCTTTGCAAATATCTCTAAAGCAGTGTTGCAATGCCTATCTTTTTACTCATTTTTCACATTAGCTATGTATTTATCCCTTTTGTTAATATCCCTACAGCAATAATGCAATGCCAAAGTACACTTTAGATGTGTCACAGGAATTAAAGCAATGTGGAAGGAAAAAATAAAGATTTTAATGTTTCCCACAAAAGTGTGGCTTTAACCACAAATTTTCATTTTCCCAAGGGTAAGATGAGAAAATGGACCATATAAGTCTGTTGTGCAATTTCTCGAGGTTACGCTGATACCCCATATGTGGTGGAAAACTACTGCTTGGGTCCACGGCAGGGCTCAGAATGGAAGAAGCAACATTTGACTTTTGGAGAACTAAATGTGGTGAAATAGCGCATGCCATGTCATGTTTCTAAAGCCCTTGATGTGCTTCAACAGTGGAAACCCCCCCACAAATTATCTCATTTTGAAAACTACACCACTGAAGGAATGTATCTAGAGGTGTGAAGATCATAGGAGTACCCTTATAAAGGGCAAAAGGTCTTTAGCAGACCCCCAGCTATTATGGCGACCCATCTGCACCCAACAATAACGATGCTGGGGCGTTGGATATGTGGAACGTTGTACCCCATAGGCTGCGCGCTGCGAATGCTGCTGTGAAAGACTGAAAAGTTAACCGCAGTGGGTGAAGCTTGCCTCCACTGAATAATAATTCAGACATCATCTGCTGGCAATAATGGAGACTCCGCTTCTGAGCCCGCAAGAAGTAATAGGATGTAATAATACGTTACATAACGAGAAGGGGCTAAAAAAAAAACCTGGCAGCTACAAAAACACTATCTGCAGATATCATGGTAATCTGAGTACCCAGCATTTAAATGATATCTATCTGGTTTATTCGAAGTGTGTGAGGCTAGTTACTGCATGGACAAGCCGTGAGGCAGGGTTATCAAACGTTTCAGGGTCAGATGCAAAGACAGCATGCCGTGAACTAAGGGGAAAGAGAAAGGCGTAGTCAGGTTTGAGGTTAGAATATCAGGAGGATAAAATGGATGGTTTGATGAGGTCCAAGGTCTGGCAGCTAAAGATCAGAACACAGATAACCAAGGCCCCGTGTCATGTGGTGTTCAGGCCCACATTCGCGGGGTGCTGCTACGGCATCGGACTCTGTTCTCCTCAGCTGAGTCTTTTCCATTGCTTTCCAGGCCTGCAGGAGGTAATTACTGTAGAGTGTTGTGTGGCTCCTTGAGACTCAGGGGGCCAATTTCTATTCATCTGTCTTCTCCCTACTTAAAGTTTGTCTGTTTGTTACAGCAGATGATACCTTCAGCTTATGCTCTTTGATTCCGGTCTTTGTGGTGATCCTATTCTTGGTGACCAGTAGTTTGCTGTATGAGTGGTGTGCAGGTTTCCCCATTATACATTTACTTCCTTCCTTATACTTTATTCCCTTCCCCTACACATGTTGTGTCTCTCCTTTGTGTGCAGTGTGTAGGAGTTTAGTTTTTTTTACTGTGTCTGTGGTATTTGTAGGGTTTGCATCTCCACTCCTGATGAGGGGGAGAGGGGCTGTTAGATCAGGGTTTGGACAGGAGTTAGGGTTAAGCTGGCAGTCCAGACCTGGATACCATAAAGCCTTCCTCTGGGATAAGGGACAGCACAAGGTCCCTAGTCTGAGGGCCAATTTTGGCATCCCTGCTCCAGCTACCCTGGCACCTCCACGATATCCTGGGTTTAGGATTGACTACTCAGATAAATAACTGATTACTCAGAACAGGGAACCCCTGAAGAAACCAAGCACCTCAGAGTTTCAGATTGAACTGAGCTGTCGCTCAACTATCTAACAGTTTGGCACGACCCGGATTCCATAGGGAGGCAAAATTGTCACTCACTTCGTACAACATAGCGAAGAGATTGTGACACAGTAACTGCAAGGATAAAATGCAGTTACATTCTCCCAGCAGCTGCTCACTAACAGTCACCAGCACAGTGGGAGAAGCTGAAACAGTCACCACTCACTACATAGTGAGTACACAGTAATCAACCCTCTTGTTCCTTGGCTGACAGCATGTGAGTGGTAAGTGTTACTGTTTCCCACACTTCATCGGTGACTGTATACGAGCGGCAGCAGGGAGAACGCAACTTCATTTTCTCCTTGCAGCTGGGAATGTGACTGTTCTTTGTTATTTAATGGTGACACTTCACTGAGGAGGGTTACCTGTGGAAAAGTCTCTACTGCGTTCATCACTCCACACATTCATTTCTCCTTTTTCCATTGTGTCTGCAGCGTTCTGCATATCTTTTCCCTGAATTTCAAAGCTGTAAAATAAATAATGTAAAAGTCACGGACAGAAGGAAAAGTCATGTGGAAGGTTCTAGATGGGCGCTTCTGCTACCAGAGCCGTGTGGCCCCTGAGACCAATCTATGCATGGCCTCTACGCCTCCTATATCGCCCGTGCTGCTCTAGAGTCAGTTCACCAGGGATAGAAGCAGACGTGGCAGGATCCACTTAGTGTGGTACATTATGACATTGGGATTTCCTTCATTGTTTTGTCTTCACAATTTGGACGCCGTAATGCTTATTTTTCCGTCATTTGAGAATTGTTTTAGTCAACAATGTTGTATTTTTGAAAGTCCTTTTGAGGAAAATTAGTTTTATTCAATTGTTTTTTTTTTTAAGGGGACGAACAGAGGCGTACATAGAAATCATGGGACCCCATAGCGGAAGTTCTCATTGGTACCCCCTCCCCCCAAAAATAAAAATAAAATTAAACTAGGTCAGGATAGAGGGAACTCATCCGTTTATGCCTTAAGAGATGTGGGGGGGAAGTATCCTCTATGACCCTACTAAAGTTGCAAAGTTCTTCCAGGATTATCTGTCTAAACTGTATTCCCTGCCTAGCTCCCTTCCCGCAGACCCAGGAAAACAGAGGAAATTGATTCACTCTTTTCTCGAGCTACCTACTCTTAGTAGGAGTGCTATAGATACACTGAATAAAGAAATCACAGGTGAAGAGGTGGGAGAGGTGCTTAAATTACTTCCTAATAGGAGGTCGCCGAGTCCAGACGGTCTGACGTACTTCTATTACAAGGCATTTGCGGATCGACTCACCCCCTATTTAGTTAAACTATTTAAATGGTTTCCTCATGGGTTCCCCTATACCCATAAGTATGTTGCATTCATATATTACACTTATACCCAAACCAGGGAAGGATGCTATGGAATGTGCCAATTACAGGCCTATAGCACTCCGTAATGCGGATTTAAAATTTTTTACTAAATTATTGGCCCTACGCCTTTCGGTCCTACTCCCTCACCTAATACATAAAGACCAGGTGGGTTTTGTCCCATGTAGACAGGGAGGGGACAACACTAGGAAGATTATTGACTTAGTGGAGGTTGTCAATAAGATGGAGAATGAGGCACTCCTTCTCAGTTTGGATGCGGAGAAGGCGTTTGACCGTCTGGGGTGGCCATTCATGTTTGAGACGTTGCGTCATTTTGGAATTTCTGGTGCATTTATTACTGCCCTAAAAAGTCTATATTCATGCCCCTCAGCTTCGGTCAAGCCTCCTTATGCCACATCCCAACCGTTTCAGATACACAACGGCACTCGTCAGGGATGTCCGTTGTCCCCCCTTCTCTGTTATGTGCATTGAGCCATTGGATGCTGCTATTCGCATGGACCCTAATATCTGTGGGGTATTGGTGTGAAACAAAGAGTTTAAGTTATCTTTATATGCAGATGATGTTTTATTGATATTGTCCCATCCACATATCACCCTTCCGAATTTGAATACTCTATTATTACAATTTGGAAGGCTGTCATGGTATAAGGTCAATCAGAGCAAAACGGAGGCTCTACCCTTTAATATTCCGCAGGCGCGGGTGTCCTCCTTGAGAGAAAATTACAACTATAAATGGAAAGATACATCTTTGACTTACTTGGGGATACAACTAACATCTAAGTATAAGCTCTTATATCAACATAACTATCCTAGATAGAAGATTTACTGAATTAAAAAGACTCCTACTCAATTGGAACAAGCTCCCACTGTCTTTATTTGAAAGAATCTCCGCTGTCAAAATGTCTCTTGTGCCAAAGCTGCTTTATTTATTTGAGGCCCTTCCGGTGTGTGTGCCATACAAAGAGTTACGCAATATACAGTCCATTGTAAGTCAATTCGTTTTGGCTCATAAGAAACATAGAATTAAACAAAATGACTTTGCTTTACAGTAAACTGAGAGGAGGACTGGGGGTCCCTGATATAAGTAAATATTACTGGGCAGTACACTTACGTCACATCCATGCATGGTCTTACTGCTGTGCCTTCTCTAGATGGATGGAAATATAGAAGCTATGGCTAGCCCCAACGCATCCCAACTCTTATCTCTGGGGTAGCTCATCTAATAAGCCTGACCCACAAACCCTGGACCCTATAGCCTTCACTATGAAGATCTGGGATTGCTGTGTAAAAAAATGTCCACATAAATCTGAACGCTCTCCTTTGACTTCCTTTCTTTTTAACCCCAAGATGCCAGATGGTATGCAAGGTGCTGTGACTAAGACATGGTTCGACAGGAAGCTCTTTTGTTTTGCTGACATAGTAGACGCACACTCCAGGGTCCTTCTCCCCTACGCCACCATATCAACTAATTTTAATCTCCCTGGCAACTCCCAATATCGGTACATAGAAGTTAGACACCTGATGCGCTCCCTTTTTCCTCCCTAGAAGTCTCTACCCCTACACTCTTTGAAAGATTATGCAGAGCTGGGGTCTCCACCAAGGGCCTTATTTCGGACATATCGCATTTTAATTACTCCCTACCCAGAAGACAAGCCAAATCATACATATATGAGTAAATGGGAGGATTTCCTTGGTAAAACCATTCCCTTATGTATGTGGAAACGGATTTGGGATACTGCCTCAAAAACATCCTCGTGCTAGGTCTATAAGGAAAACCAGTATAAATTACTCATGCACTGGTATCAAACCCCATCACTACTACATAAACTAAATCCGGCTATACCTGATAACTGCTGGAGATGTGGTACTACAGGGGGAGATATACCGCACATATTCTGGGTATGCCCAAATATCCAATGCTTCTGCAAGTTGGTAATAATAATAATAATTTTATTCATTTATATAGCGCTATTAATTCCACAGCGCTTTACATACATTGGCAACACTGTCCCCATTGGGGCTCACAATCTAGAGTCCCTATCTGTATGTCTTTGGAGTGTGGGAGGAAACCGGAGAACCCGGAGGAAACCCACGCAAACACGGGGAGAACATACAAACTCCTTGCAGATAGTGTCCTTGGTGGGATTTGAACCCAGGACCCCAGCGCTGCAAGACTGCAGTGCTAACCACTGAGCCACCACAAGACTGCAGTGCTAACCACTGAGCCGCCGTGATCTCTTACTTACAAAGTAGCCGATCTTAAGATACCCTTAAATCCTAAATTCTATCTATTGAATATTCCACCTGTCCAGTTGGGGAGGAGAGTAAAGCGGTTACTGTTACATATAACGACAGCAGCCAGGTGTCTGATTGCCAATAAATGGATGTTAACCCATCCACCCTCACTTAATGATATCCATTCTATAATCCAAGATGTGAGGAGGATGGAGTACCTATCCGCCATGTCAAATAACATGGTGGATAATTTTGAGAGTGTTTAGTCCCTTTGGGATACTTACTGGGCCAATAAAGAATGATAGCTCGGCATGGTCCTGATGGAAGTTTGATATACTCATCCTCCCTATTCCGTCCCCTCCTTCCCTATGTCTCCTTGTTTTTTATTGTATTGTCTGTCTTGTCACATTCTTTGTTTCTAATATATCAATGGATAATATGATGTGTGTCCTGATTTAGGGTTTAAAATTACTGCTCACATGTTTGCGGGCCATATCCATGTATTTTCTCTTTGTTTGTTTTGAAAAATGAAAAAAAATATTCAGTTACACAAAAAAAAATTAAACTAGGTCATAAGAACCTCTCTCACAACTTTACAGCCCTTACAAAGTAATTTTCCTCTTAAAGCCCAAAGATTCCCCTTTTACTGCCCCATAATGTATAATACAAGCACTGTATGATACCTCCACAGTGACTTCCTCCACACCAGGGCTGAGGAGTCGGTAAGAAAAACGAGAAGTTTCCATCCACTATCTATACAGACACATCTGCAGATTTTTCCCTCCATCTCTATACACACACATCTGCAGGTTTTTCTCACTATCTGACATCAAATCAGAATAAAGTGAAGAAATAAACAGTGCTGTGGAGTTGTAGTCGGTGTTCATTTTGGTGGAGTCGGAGTCGGTATAAAATTCACAGACTCCGACTCATAAAATATATAATAAATTGGGGACAGTAGTTCAATGCAGAATGTGCTGAATATTTTTTCATAGGAATTTGGGAAAGTTATGAAATGTCCTATAAATGTCTGTTCTATTCCTGATCTAAGGCTACATTCACACACAGCGTTTTTGCGGCGTTTTTTGAGGATACGTTTTTCAGCTGCAAAAGCAGATCAGCTTTTTAAAAAACCGCATCACCTGAAGGGTTTGAGCTCATAAATAATGCTTTCAATAGCAAAAGTAGATTAGAAAACACCACAAACTGACATTCTCATTCTTTGTGAAGATACTCACAAAACGCTGTGTCTGAATGTCCTATCTGGAAACCCATTGCCTTTGCTGGGATGCCAGAGTCACTGCATTTCACTGAATTATTTTGCCATCAATGTTCGATATGTTTGTGACAAGAAAGAAATTGTTAGTAAGACACTGGCAGTAAAAGATAGTAAATCTCATCACACCGGCCAGTTTCTCCAGGTCTTAGTGGAAAACGTTCTGCAAGATTACAAACTCAAAAAAGAGCAGGTTCTTGCCATTGTAACGGACAATGCTTCAAACATAAGTACAATTAAACTGATGAATGAGAGTAATGAACAACAGCTAGAAGAAAATTTAGGATTCAGTATGTGTGAGATGGAGCCACAGTGCTGTTCATGTAACTGAGGAACAAACAGATATTACAACAGAAGAACAACAAAATGATACTTTAGGATTAGATGATCTTGTTGAAGCTGCTTCAAAACACTTTCATATTCATCACATGCGCTGTGTTGTGCGCACGCTGCAGCTGGCATTAAGAGAGAGTCTGCAAGAGGGACCCCGGTTTCACACATCCGGCTTTTCGCCGGTTTGGCGGATGCGGCGCACTCCAATACAGTGGCAGCTCGACAAACGCCGGTCACATGCTGTCATGTGACTGGAGCATGTGACCCGGAAGTTGTGGCGCTGCCACTGTACTGTACTGTATCGTACTGTACTGGTGTGTGTCGCATCCGCCAAACCGGCGAAAAGCCGGATGTGTCAAACTGGGCGGACATGCTGGAAATCTAATTGGAAAAGTGAGGAAGTTGGTTATTGCCGCCAGAACTCCCGAAAATTGATTCCATGTTGAAGAGACGTGCTGGGAAAGGGGCAATTGTTGATCAAGCCACTCGGTGAGGCAGCACTTATTTAATGACTGAGCAATTGCTTGAACTAAAATAGTTTCTTATAGATATGGTGAACCCTCAAGTAACATTAAATGAAGGTCAATGGACACAGGTGGCTGAATTGAAGGAATTGCTTAATCACCCATTTACCGTGACTAAAAAAATTACAAGCTGAGTATTTAACTCCTGGCATTTTCTTAAGGGAGTGGAAGAACTTGCTATTTTGTCTGTCCCAAAGAGGAGGTTTAATCACAGATGGCATTTCTGCTTCAATGAAAAGGAGAGAGACACAGCTATTGGAAAATAAAATTCTTCTGGCAGCTGTTTATGTGGACCCAAGTCATCGTATACTGCTTGATGATCAACAGCTTACTAAAGGAAAAGAAGCTCTGACTGAGGTAGCAGTTAGGATGAGCGGCTACAGGACTGCCAGGTGCAAGAGGACTTGGGTCCTGCCAGTGCTACTGCAGCCATATCTTCATCCTCATCAGATGAGGAGTTTAACTTTGACAAGTATTTGGATGACATGGAGCAGGCAAAGCATCGCCGCAAGGAAAAAGATTTCACTCCATCTCCTATAGCAGCAGATTGACCAGATTTCAGAACAAAAATTCACTTGCTCTCAAAGAAATAAAAAAATTCAACCGTTCATCAAAACTGAGTGTGCATGACTTCCGGATCTGGCCCTGGCAGAGGTGGAGGCATAAAGAAGAAGCTCCTGCCACCCCCTGTGGAATCAGTCAGAATAAAGCTCCCCCGTTCACGTGGCCGCATCGCAAGTAACACAGCAGGGACCAGGAGGTCGGCAGGCATGGAGCGGTACCTGCTACGGAGTGCCAGCGGTGGAGAGGGATCCTGGAGGAGCTGCTATGCTGAAGGGCTGCAGGGCATGGAGGAGATAAGCATGGTGCCGGCAAGTCTGTTGGGGGAGGAGCCAGAAAACAAGGCAAGAGAAACAGCAATGCTGGGCCTGAGAGGGAGAGAAATGGAGGGTGTAAATGAGGAGGCAGAGATCACTGATGCTGCAGAGAAGTGGATGCAGGGGTCAGAGGAGGGAGGATCACAATGGGAAGATGCAGAAGACCTAGAAGGAGCAGAGATAGAGTAAGAAGAAGGCAGCGCTGAAGGGGTGCATGGAGGATTAGGAGGGCAGGAAGAAAATGCAGGCCAGCAGTGTAGGGGGAACGGATCTGGCCAATCTTCCCAAAAGTTAAATAAAAGCATTAATACCCCTTTTAAAGAAAACAAAAAACGTGCAAGCACAAAGCTATTACAATCTGGAAAATTACTGGGAGAAGGAGACAGATCAGCACAGACAAGAAAATCTAAGGCAACAGCACCACCTGCAGGTCATAATGAGCAACCGCAAGAGTTCACTGTGGATTATAAAAAACTGGCAATAGAAGTGGCCTCTCACCTGTTTAAAGAAATTAAAGTGGCCATTGAGGCAGCTATACAAAATTCACTTGCCAATATACAAAAGCAGTTAAACGACCACGCTAATAGACTAACAGACACAGAACAGAGAATTTCTGATTCTGAGGATACAAGTAAAATATATCTTTGTACCGTGTTAGCCAATAGAGATAAAAAAAATTGTTTAAAAGAACTGAGAGTCCTCAGTGGTTGATACCTTTTAATGGCTAACTGAAAAGATGGTAATAATTGCAAGCTTTCGAGACTACTCAGGTCTCTTCATTATCATCCTGATGAAGAGACCTGAGTAGTCTCGAAAGCTTGCAATTATTACCATCTTTTCAGTTAGCCATTAAAAGGTATCAACCACTGAGGACTCTCAGTTCTTTTAAACAATTTGATTCTGAGGATGTAATGCAGAGCATGCAGGAGCAAATTGCAAACCTAGTGAAATGCAATGAATATTTAAAAGACAAGGCAGAAGATCTAGAAAACAGATCAAGACGCAACAACCTGCGTATTGTGGGGCTGCCAGAATCGGTATCTGTGGGACAGCTAGACAGCATATGTGAGCAGGAGCTACCACAGGCCCTAGGCATAAAAGCAAAGTTTAGAGTGGAGAGGGCCCAAAGAGTGGGACCACTGAGGCAACAGGAGGTGAACAAAGAGGATGGACAAAATTCAAGTAATAAACCAGCACCAAGAGCCAGACAGGTGATAGTCAAATATCTCGACTACAAACACAAAGAGGAAATACTGAGGGCTTTCAGAGACCGAAAACGCCCATTACAATACCAAGGCAATAGACTGCTAATTTTCGGAGACTACTCTGCTGATGTTTCTAAGAGAAGGAAAGAATTCAGTAAAATTTGCACATTCTTGTACAACAAGAGTAAAATGCCAGCTGCTCTACCCGGCTATACTAAAAGTCAGAAACCCTAATTAAAGATCACAAGGAAGCGGAAAACACCCTCATGTCAGAGCACGACAAGAATCGGACAGGACGACAGGACAGAGGATCCAGCGGAGGAGGCACCAACGGTAGAGGATACCCCACAGGCTTGGGAAGAGAGAAGGAACAACACAGAGGGCAAGTGCAAAGTGAGGTCGGAGGAGAGAGGAGACTAAGTCCAATCCAGCAGCACAGACCTAGGTCGGGTCTCAGGGACCAGCGACAGCAGAAGAATCCGGACACATGATGTGTGAGTGGGTTCACCCTGTTTTTGTTTCTCTTTTTTGTTTTCCTCGACCAAGGAAAGACGCTGATGTTATTGCATTAAGATGAGAGGGAAGAGATGCCACGAGGAGGAGGGAACGAGGTCCCACTCATTTTTTTTTTTTTCTCTTCTTCGCTCCCCCCCCCCTCTTTTTTTTTCTCTCTGGATTGCTTACTAGATCCATGCGTAGCAAATCGGGTCCATTCGGCTGGACAGTGCCCTAATTTCAAGACTGATCCGATTGTTAATATCTCATTAAGGTTTTTCCATATTTACCATATTGCATTAATACTGACATAGTATTTGCGGTCGCTGCATGTTATGCGGGGGATAAAGTACAGGATATGTTTGTTATGGGGGGTGACTAAGGAGCTTCATATGTTGGCTAGGAAAAGGGGAAGTCACTAACATGGCGAAAAGCGCCAACACTCCCTCAAAAGGGACAACATGTTGCATAATTATCCGTTATTTGTTTTTTCTTTGTTTTTCTGGGTTATATTTACAAGTTGGGGAAAGGAAGTGTCATTCTGGAGGAGCCATCTGTGAATTTAGAGTTAGACGTCTCGTCTCCACTGATGCTGGGGTCTTGAGGGATGGAAATGGTAAGAGTGGTCTACTTAGGAAAAAATGGTACAATTAACAACGTGGAATGTTAAGGGCCTAAGATAACCCAACAAGTGAGCAGTGATTCTAAAGCTGGTGTCACACATAACGACGACGACAACGACGTCGCTGCTACGTCACCATTTTCTGTGACGTTGCAGCGACGTCCCGTCGCTGTCGCTGTGTGTGACATCCAGCAACGACCTGGCCCCTGCTGTGAGGTCGCCGGTCGTTGCTGAATGTCCAGCTTCATTTTTTGGTCGTCACTCTCCCGCTGTGACACACACATCGCTGTGTGTGACAGCGAGAGAGCGACGAAATGAAGCGATCAGGAGCCGGCACTGGCAGCTGCGGTAAGCTGTAACCAGCGTAAACATCGGGTAACCAAGGGAAGACCTTTCCCTGGTTACCCGATGTTTACGCTGGCTACCAGCCTCCGCTCTTGCTGCCAGTGCCGGCTCCTGCACTGTGACATGTGGCTGCAGTATGCATCGGGTAATTAACCCGATGTATACTGTAGCAAG
This sequence comes from Anomaloglossus baeobatrachus, assembly GCF_048569485.1. Taxonomy (NCBI): domain Eukaryota; kingdom Metazoa; phylum Chordata; class Amphibia; order Anura; family Aromobatidae; genus Anomaloglossus; species Anomaloglossus baeobatrachus. Next base: position 679,225,178 of record NC_134355.1, read on the forward strand.
GAGAGCAAGGAGCCAGCGCTAAGCAGTGCGCGCGGCTCCTTGCTCTCTGCACTGTGACATGTAGCTGCAGCACACATCGGGTTAATTAACCCGATGTGTACTGTACCTAGGAGAGCAAGGAGCCAGCGCTAAGCGCGGCTCCCTGCTCTCTGCACATGTAGCACAGCGACGTTATGATCGCTGCTTCTGCTGTGTTTGACAGCTAAGCAGCGATCATAACAGCGACTTACAAGGTCGCTGTTACGTCACCGAAAATGGTGACGTAACAGCGACGTCGTTGTCGCTGTCGCTTAGTGTGACACCAGCTTAAGGCACCTGAAAAGATTAAAAACAGATATTGCTCTACTACAAGAAACCCATTTGGGGAGGGAGGATTTTTTTCGCATGAAAAAATTCTGGGTAGGTTCAGTTTATGGGGCAGCGGCGCAAGGTAGGAAGGCGGGCACATTGATTTTGATAAACAAACAGCTCAGCCATGAAGTAGTGGCTCATGAGGAGGATGATCAGGGAAGGTGGCAACATCTAACAATTACTAGTCCAGCGGGCACACTCAGTATTTACAATGTGTATGGTCCAAACCTGCATCAGATTACGTTTCATGATAATATGAAAGCTATCATACTATCAGATGAGGCACCCAACATCATAGTGGAGAGAGACTTCAACACAGTACCAAACTCGGCTGAAGACAGAAGGAGAGGGGAGGGGGAGGGGAGAAGGGTCCTGGGCACAAGAGAATGGTAAACAGGGATGTATCATTAGAAGATATAGGGCTAAAAGATATATGGAGGCTAACCCACCCACATGATAAGGACTATACACACTTCTCCTACCCACATAACAGTTGGTCGCGCATAGATCAGATTTGGATGTCTCGGGATCTTGTGAATGGAGCAAAAAACTGCGTGATTGAGAATATGGTGATCTCTGATCACAGTCCGGTGAGAGTGGACATCAGAGAGAATTTCAGGAGAGGTTCTGACATTATATGGAGATTCCCGTCATTCCTCCTCAGACAGGATAATTTTCACAAGATACTGCGAGAGTGGTGGGAAGAGTTCACAGAGAACAACAAGGAACACAGAGAGACTCCAGTATTGTTCTGGGAAACGGCAAAAGCGGTTCTGAGGGGACGTTTGGTGGGATATGTGGCCATGATCAAACGGAGGACGAACGAGAAACATAACTCCCATAGTGAAGCAGTCCAGCTAGCATATACAAATTATCTGGTAGATAGGTCTAGTTCGGCAAGGGACAGATGGTTGAAGGCAAAGAGGGACTTTGATGAGTGGGCCAAAAAAAAGGAACAACGTTTTTGGTCTCACAAGGAAGCTGATCTTCATAGATTCGGCAATAAGGCAGGGAGAATGTTGGCAAATTTGGCAAGGGGTAGCAGAAAAACAACGGTAATCTCCAAAATGAAAACAAAGGGAGGGGGGGTAACCACAGATCCCAAAGATATCAACAAGGTGCTGGGGGAATATTATAGATAGCTATATGGGTCAGGAACCAATGATTTCACTGACGAGGACGATTGGTTAAGACAAGCTCAAATGCCTAACTTAACGGAGGAAGAGCTGGGAGCCCTAAACGCGGACATTTCAGTGGAGGAGGTAACAAGAACAATCGGGGAGCTTAACACCAATAAAGCGCCAGGACCTGATGGCTTTAATAGCGAATTTTATAAAGCACTTAAGGATCTGATTGCACCGGACTTAACCTCAGTTTTTAATGCAATCCTGGGAGGAACAGAAATCCCTAGAAATGCCAACATAGCATACATTAAATTACTCCTGAAGGGTAACAAAGACCTAAATGATCCCTCTAGTTACAGGCCCATATCGCTCATTAATCAGGATTTAAAAATAATGTCCAAAATCATGGCCGATAGACTAGCACTGATTTTGCCTAGGATAATCTCCAAACATCAGGTAGGATTTATCAAAGGGAGAAATGCGGTTACCAACATCAGGAAGACGATCTTAGTGGTAGATGCGGTTAGATTGGGGCGTGCCGAGGGAGGGACAAGACCTGCTTTAGTTACACTCGACGCCGAGAAAGCATTCGATAATGTTAATTGGAACTGGCTAGATAAGGTGATGGAGGCCATAGGAATTACCGGTAAAATGAGACTTTACATCAGAAGTTTATATGCCAACTCAGGAGCAAGGATACATACCCCGGGCTTCCTGTCGGAAGTGTTCCCCCTGATGAAGGGGACGAGGCAGGGCTGCCCGCTATCCCCCCTACTATTTAACCTGGCAATTGAGCCATTATCTAGAGTTCTCCAGGGTCTTAACAGCTTCAAAGGGATTAAAATAAAGGGGGCAGAAATGAAGATAGCGCTTTTCGCTGATGAGTGATACTGTATATGGGAAACGCAGGCGTGGACTTACCCCAAACCCTTGACATGATTGAAAAATTTGGATCATTCTCAGGCTTTAAGTTAAACAAAAAGAAGTGCGAGATCTTGTTCTTGAGGGGAGGTCACGGGACTGTTGGGAGAAATCTGAGAGACGGTTGTATATGTGGGATCCCTATAGCACAGACATCAATCAAATACCTGGGAGTGCAGATAGGGAGAACGGTGAAAACAATTTATAAAATGAATTATGGCCCACTGATCAGAAAAATCATAACACAACTAAGGGGATGGAAAGGCTTACCCTTACCATTGCTGGCAAGATGCCACTTGATAAAAATGATGAGCTTTCCTAGGCTGCTGTATCCCTTTCAGACAATTCCGCTACTATTAAAACTAAAAGATGTTAACAGACTCAACGCAGCATATGCGGATTTTGTGTGGAGGGGAAGGAAACCCAGAATAAAATTACGCACATTGATGAAGTCAGTGGAGGAGGGAGGAATCAATTTCCCGGACGTTAGGGGGTGTGTATTATGAGACACGTGATCGACTGGTTGCGAGGAACAAGTAGACACTCAGATCATGACATGGAGAACAAATACGCAACACCATGGGACCTGAAGTCGATTCTCCACGCCCCATTGTCTAGGACTGAGGGTCACATAAGAAACTCAATTATATTCCGAGATACCATGTTAACTTGGAGACTAGTTAGAAAGAAACTGGGACTTTCCTGGAAGGTGTCTAAGTATTTAAATCCCTGGGCATCCCAAAATTTCCTTCAGGGACGAGACAACAACTTATTTCTGGGATGGAAAGAGAAGGGCATCAAGAGAATGCAAGATGTTATGAATGTGGAGGAGAGACGGTGGATGACAGGAAGGGAAGTGCTTAATAAATATGACCTCAATAACATTCACATTATCCAGTATGAGCAATTGAAGTTTGGAGTAATCAGAGATTTTGGCGAGATTGGAAGGGAACTGAACAAAAGTCCAATTGATGAGCTCCTGGAATGTGAGGTTACAAATGTAAATGTATCCCAAATTTACCGAACACTTAGGGAGGTATTAATATCTCGGGAGGATTATTTATTTAATCGTATGAACGTATATCTTACCATCATATAAAAATAAACACCAGACAATAGACAGTGATTGAAAAATATCAAAAGGATAAAAATCAAATTTGAATATCAAGATTTTCTATATATGCAATAGCGTTATCATTTACAATATAGAAATCCTTCTTGTCACCATGGTAGGATCTCAGGGGGCACTCCTCAACAATGTGCTGGATAGTTTGACGATCTGCTCCACAGTCACAGGTCGGAGAGTCATATTTTCCCCACTTATACATAAAATCTGCACAGACGCCAAAGTTTGTTCTGATACGATTTAGAGTAACCCATGTTTTCCTTGGTAGATTGAAGCCTGGTGGAGGGTTTTGTAAATTAGGGAACATTTGGGGATCACCTTCTACTACATTGACCCAAAGGTCTCGCCATTTCTCCTCTAAATTGAAGTTTTGTTCATGCAAGGTGATTGCAGTTCGGATGGGTGGATGTCTTGATTTCAATCGTTGTATTGTAACATCTCTGATATTTTGGTGTATTGGAAGTTTTTCATTATTCACTACTTTAGTGTACTCTTTAAGTAGGAGCTTTTGTCTTCTTAGATTTGTGGGTGCGATATGACCCAGCACAGGTAACCAGTGAACAGGTGTAGGTCTAATAGCACCAGATATTATACGCAAAGAGTTGTTCAGCTGAGTGTCAATTAAGTTTACATGACAGCTATTTAACCATGCTGGAGCACAGTATTCTGCAGCAGAGTACACCAGGGCAAGAGTAGATGTTCTCAAAACAGATGTTGCCGAGCCCCATGAGGATCCACAAAGTTTCTGAATAATATTATTACGTGCTTTCAGTTTCTGTGCCAATTTATACAGATGGGATTTAAAAGTTAGACTTCTATCAAGGGTTACACCTAAGTACTTAGGATTGAAATTGTGTTTAACAGATTGGCCTTCAAATTGTACTTTAAGTTCAGTCTTGGCACTTGCATTGTGTAAATGAAAGGAACAAACTTCCGTTTTTGATGGGTTAGGTTTTAATCTCCATTGTCGGAAGTACTTTCCCATTACACTAAGATCTTTTGTAAGAACGTCCTCTGCTTCCTCCATTGTTTTGCTTACCATAGCAAGTGCCCAGTCATCGGCATATCCAAATTTCCGTGACACTGTTTTAGGAATATCAGCTAGGTACAGGACAAACAGGAGAGGTGCCAGCACTGATCCCTGGGCCAGTCCGTTGTTTAAAGATTTCTTACAACTGGTTGAATCGCCCATAATAAGATGAAAAGTTCGATTTGCAATCATATTGTTCAAGAGGTACATCATTTTCTTACATGGAATCACCTTCAGAAATTTATATAAAAGTCCTTCCCTCCACACAGTATCATATGCAGCAGAGAGATCGATAAACGCCACTGAAACTTTCTTGTTCTTCTGGAATTCAGCTTCAATGAGAGTTGTCAAAGCTAAGACTTGGTCACTACAGTTTCGAGCAGGTCTGAAGCCGGCTTGCTCTATAGGTAGAGTCAAAAATCTTTAGACTGATCTTGTTATATATTAAGCGTTCTAAGAGCTTATATAAGCAACTCAACAAGGCAATGGGTCTATAGCTTGATGGATTATCTTCAGGCTTCCCAGGTTTTAACAATGCAATTATTTTGGCATGTTTTAATTTACTAGGAACTTGAGCATTCTCCATAATATCTGAGAAGAACTTTGCCATCCATTTTTTCGCATAAGGTCCACAGTTTTTGAGAAATTCAGGATGGATCCCATCAGAGCCGGGAGCTTTGTTAATTTTAGTTTCAGCAAGGGCAATTTCAATGTCACAGGTTGTAACGGGAGGATAGTTGTACCTTATTAGCATGGGAGAAACAACTGAAAGGTCAAGAAGTAGTGGAAAATATATTGAAAGGGTGGGTCCAAATGCGGAAACACATCACCAACGAGGGTTGGAGAGACACCCAGTTTAGGATTTTACACAGGGCTATTGTAGGTTTCAATATTCCGGGTAGAGATGCACGTTGTCCAAAATGTCAAACAGAGAAAACAGATATACTACATGGACTCTGGGAATGTAAGGAAGTGCAGAGGTTCTGGAATCGGGTAAGAATGTTGGCCCAAACAACATGGGGGATATATTGCAGACCAGAATTAATGGTGTGGATTTTCCATTTCTTTGAGGGTGGAGTCAAAGGGGGATCAAATACTCGGGACAAAAGGACATTTGCAATCATACATGACTTGGCCATGATAGCTAAAAGGTGTATCTTAAGACACTGGATACAGAGGGAGGGTCCATCTACAAAGGAGGTTATTGGGGAATTGCATACTCTTCTGAAGTTGGAAAAATTGGAAGCGATAAGGGATAAGGATCAAAAGACAGTTGCGTTCTTTGGGAGATGCAAAACATTTATTGAACATCACTTCACACGGAGAGAAATAAATAATTTGGCGACACCTTTCATACACACAGAGTGGTATCTCCTGAATGAAATCCAGGATAGCTTGGGCAACCTGAGGATCACTTAGTGGGGCCTCGAGAGGAAGGAGGAGGCAAGACGTCAAGGAAGTATTAAGACACATCATTGATTTTGGAATTATTAAAGAATGACACAGGGGTTTAAGGGACTATATTACATGTGGTTTATTTTGACTTTCTAGTTCGGTTTCATTATACAGTGCCTACAAGTAATCTTCAACCCCCTGCAGATTTAGCAGGTTTGATAAGATGCAAATAAGTTAGAGCCTGCAAACTTCAAACAAGAGCAGAATTTATTAACAGATGCATAAATCTTACAAACCAACAAGTTATGTTGCTCAGTTAAATTTTAATACATTTTCAACATAAAAGTGTGGGTCAATTATTATTCAACCCCTAGGTTTAATATTTTGTGGAATAACCCTTGTTTGCAATTACAGCTAATAATCGTCTTTTATAAGACCTGATCAGGCCGGCTCAGGTCTCTGGAGTTATCTTGGCCCACTCCTCCATGCAGATCTTCTCCAAGTTATCTAGGTTCTTTGGGTGTCTCATGTGGACTTTAATCTTGAGCTCCTTCCACAAGTTTTCAATTGGGTTAAGGTCAGGAGACTGACTAGGCCACTGCAACACCTTGATTTTTTCCCTCTTGAACCAGGCCTTGGTTTTCTTGGCTGTGTGCTTTGGGTCGTTGTCTTGTTGGAAGATGAAATGACGACCCATCTTAAGATCCTTGATGGAGGAGTGGAGGTTCTTGGCCAAAATCTCCAGGTAGGCCTTGCTATCCATCTTCCCACGGATGCGGACCAGATGGCCAGGCCCCTTGGCTGAGAAACAGCCCCACAGCATGATGCTTCCACCACCATGCTTGACTGTAGGGATGGTATTCTTGGGGTCGTATGCAGTGCCATCCAGTCTCCAAACGTCACGTGTGTGGTTGGCACCAAAGATCTCGATCTTGGTCTCATCAGACCAAAGAACCTTGAACCAGTCTGTCTCAGAGTCCTCCAAGTGATCATGAGCAAACTGTAGACGAGCCTTGACATGACACTTTGAAAAAGGTACCTTACGGGCTCGTCTGGAACGGAGACCATTGCGGTGGAGTACGTTACTTATGGTATTGACTGAAACCAATGTCCCCACTGCCATGAGATCTTCCCGGAGCTCCTTCCTTGTTGTCCTTGGGTTAGCCTTGACTCTTCGGACAAGCCTGGCCTCGGCACGGGTGGAAACTTTCAAAGGCTGTCCAGGCCGTGGAAGGCTAACAGTAGTTCCATAAGCCTTCCACTTCCGGATGATGCTCCTAACAGTGGAGACAGGTAGGCCCAACTCCTTGGAAAGGGTTTTGTACCCCTTGCCAGCCTTGTGACCCTCCACGATCTTGTCTCTGATGGCCTTGGAATGCTCCTTTGTCTTTCCCATGTTGACCAAGTATGAGTGCTGTTCACAAGTTTGGGGAGGGTCTTAATTAGTCAGAAAAGGCTGGAAAAAGAGATAATTAATCCAAACATGTGAAGCTCATTGTTCTTTGTGCCTGAAATACTTCTTAATACTTTAGGGGAACCAAACAGAATTCTGGTGGATTGAGGGGTTGAATAATAAATGACCCTCTGAATAAACTTTTTACAATTTAAAAAAAAAAGAAATAACATTCTTTTTTGCTGCAGTGCATTTCACACTTCCAGGCTGATCTACAGTCCAAATGTCACAATGCCAAGTTAATTCCGAATGTGTGAACCTGCTAAATCTGCAGGGGGTTGAATACTACTTGTAGGCACTGTATGTCATTTTTCATGGAAGAATAATCTGGACTAGCAAGAGGGGGTTGTACCCCTCTTTTTGTTCTTCTATATCATACTCTGTCAATTGATTGTCCTTCCCTTGTAATCATACTCATTTTGTTATGGTTTTTATAAAATTTGCAAAATCAATAAAAATGTTTGGGAAAAAATAACTGAGTGTGCATGAGGCAATCCTTAATACCCGGAAATTGTTACAGATGTCGCCCATGTGGTTACGGCTTTGCCTCCATCCTAAGTTACTGTAGAGAGGTTGTTCTCTGGCCTTAACATTATTAGGTCAGATTTGAGGTCATCTGCGAAGGAGGCTCTGATGGAAGCAATTCTATTTCTTAGATAGAACAAATTCATAGACTGCACAAATGTTATTTAGTATGTTTTTGTTGAAAATTGTTTTTTGCCACTTACATAGTGTATTACATAAATTATTATATATATATATATATATATATATATATATATATATATATATATATATATATATATATATATATATATATATATATATATATATATACATATACACCGTATTTTTCGGACCATAAGACGCACTTTTTTTCCCCCAAATGTTGGGGGAAAGTTGGGGGTGCGTCTTATGGTCTGACTGTGGCTGCGGGGAATGAGGTGCTGCGGTGGAGCGGGTCATCGGGGGCACGAGCAGGCTGTAGCAGCCTGCTGTGACCACGTGTGCCCGCTCATTAAATATGCACGCCCATCCTCCCGCCCATTTCTCAACGCAGAAGCCGGCGCTGACAGGTGGGCGGGAGGACGAGCGGGGACGTGCGCATAGTAAAGAGCCGGTCCACATGATCACCCCTGGCAATTACAGCCTGGAGTGATCATGTGCGGCTGTATTCACTGCCCCCCGCGCGTCATCATCAGCGCGGGGTGCAGTGAATCAGTGTACTCACCCGTCCCCGTGTGTGGAGCCGTTCCCCTGCAGCACGCGATGTCTTCCTGTTTGTGCCGGTCAGCTGATCGGCACAGACAGGAAGACATCGCGTGCTGCAGTGGAACGGCTCCACACACACAGGTCAGTGGTGCAGAGAGGAAGATGATCGGCTGCAGGGAGTGAGGAAAAGGTGAGTATAAACGTTTGTTTTTTTTTCTCTGTGCTATAGGATACAGGCCATATACCAGGATGGTATATGAGCACGATGGGGGCATATAGCAGGATGGGAGTATATGAGCAGGAGGGATGGGGGGTATATGAACAGGATGGAAGTATATGAACAGGATGGGGGTATATGAACAGGATGGGGGTATATGAACAGGATGGGAGTATATGAGCAGGAGGGATGGGGGGTATATGAACAGGATGGAAGTATATGAACAGGATGGGGGTATATGAACAGGATGGGGGTATATGAACAGGATGGGGGTATATGAACAGGATGGGGGTATATGAACAGGATGGGGGTATATGAACAGGATGGGGGGTATATGAACAGGATGGAAGTATATGAACAGGATGGGGGTATATGAACAGGATGGGGGTATATGAACAGGATGGGAGTATATGAGCAGGAGGGATGGGGGGTATATGAACAGGATGGAAGTATATGAACAGGATGGGGGTATATGAACAGGATGGGGGTATATGAACAGGATGGGGATATATGAACAGGATGGGGGTATATGAACAGGATGGGAGTATATGAGCAGGATGGATGGGGGGTATATGAACAGGATGGGGGTATATGAACAGGATGGGAGTATATGAGCAGGATGGGGGAATATGAACAGGATGGGGGGTATATGAACAGGATGGGGGTATATGAGCAGGATGGATGGAGGGTATATGAACAGGATGGGGGTATATGAACAGGATGGGAGTATATGAGCAGGATGGATGGGGGTATATGAACAGGATGGGGGTATATGAACAGGATGGGAGTATATGAGCAGGATGGGGGAATATGAACAGGATGGGGGTATATGAGCAGGATGGGGGTATATGAACAGGATGGGGGTATATGAACAGGATGGGGGTACATGAACAGGATGGGGGTATATGAACAGGATGGGGGTATATGAACAGGATGGGGTATATGAACAGGATGGGGGTATATGAACAGGATGGGGTATATGAATAGGATGGGGGAATATGAGCAGGATGCTGGTATATAAGCAGGATGGGGGTATATGAGCAGGATGGGGGTTTATAGCAGGATCATATACAAGGCAGGAGGATCATTACCAGGATGGGGTACCTTAGTAGAGAATTTGGGGACATTACCCCATAACAGTGTCAGCAGCAGATCCTCGCCCCATAACAGTGTGTCATGACCACATTTTTTTGCTTAAAGTTTTATTTTCCTATTTTCCTCCTCTAAAACCAGGGTGCGTCTTATAGTCCGGTGGGTGCGTCTTATAGTCCAAAAAATACGGTATATATATGTATATATTATATATATATATATATATATATATATATATATATAATAAACTATGTAAGTGTCAAAAAACAGTTTTCAACAAAAACATACTAAATACCATTAACATTTGGCATAATGCTTACATTTAAGTGAAAACTTTATTGTAGTACAATGTGAACATCAGACATTGAATCATTTTTATGATACAATAATCAAGATATTTAGATAAAATATATTTATTGGAATACAACTTTAGAACACAAAAAACTAATAAATTGTAAATATGTAATACAATATGTAATATATATATATATATTATATATACATACATACACACATATATATACACACACAAGATATATACAGTATGTAATCTACTGTATATTACATAGTGTATTGAATATTTACAATTTATTACAGTTTTTTGTGTTCTAAAGTTGTATTCCAATAAATATATTTTATGTTATATCTAAATATCTTGATTATTGTATCATAAAAACTATTAAATGTCTGATGTTCACATACACATGTTCATGTACTACAATAAATTTTTCACTTAACTATAAGCAATATATGTGGGAGTCGGAGTCGGTGCAAGGGAAATTGAGGAGTCGGAGTCAAAGTCGAAGGTTTGGCTTACCGACTCCACAGCCCTGGAAATAAATCCGGCACTCAAAATATCCAAAATATTTTCAATTTTTTTTTTATTTTTTAAATCCAGTGAATAAAGACCACAATGTGAGTTAATCAGTGTCGTTTCGGTGCTTCCTTGGACCTTTATCAGACTCACTATAAAGATACATAAGAAAAATACAAAGTGAATATTATTGGAGTTTGCAGCCGCTGGGGACGTGGCTATTTTCCAATTGTGTCCATTTTCTGTTATATAGATAAATCTTTTTTATTTATTTTTGCTCTAATATTTATGTACCTTTGAGAGAATATTCACTTTGTATTTTTATAGTGTGAGTTTGATAAAGGTCCAAGGAAGGAACGAAACGTCACTGATTGACTCACATTGTGGTCTTTAGACACTGGATTTAAAAACCCTAGATGTGCCCCTATCCATCCTACAGTCCCCACCCCAGATGTGCTCACATCCATCAGTCCCCACCCCAGATGTGCCCCCATCCATCCTTCCTACAGTCCCCACCCCAGATGTGTCCCCATCCATCCATCAGTCCCCACCCCAGATTTGAAACCATCCATGCTACAGTCCCCAGCCCAGATGTGCCCCCATCCATCCTTCCTACAGTCCCCACCCCAGATGTGTCCCCATCCATCAGTCCCCACCCCAGATTTGAAACCATCCATGCTACAGTCCCCAGCCCAGATGTGCCCGTTATGATTCAAGGACCGTGGAGGATCAAAAAATGCAGAAACCAAAAAGGCAACAGAGTGGCTGGAATCTTATCGGACTGCAGACCCAATCCTGACACACAACTAGAAGTAGCCATGGGACGAGCCTACGATGACCTAGTCGTCTCGACACAGTCAGAGAGCTAAATATTCTTACAGATGGAGATATAGGAAAGCTAATCTGCCTCGGAGCAATCTCCAAAGATATAGATAGCCCCCCACATGTAAAGACTACGGTGACATAGAAAAACTCAATACAAAGCTAGAAAAACAGATTTCAGCAAAGGTGAGGCCCAAACTATCATTATAGGAAAGGATAGGAAGGAGCACTGTCTGCAACCGTAAAAACCCTAAAACATACCAGCACGCCTGATATGGAAAAACCCTGAGTTCACACGACCTCTCCCCCACTATATCAGCACACTGTTACTGGAATCCAACAACACTAACATAGATGAGGGACTGAATTAATACCAAGCATGACAAAACACATTGCAGAATCATGGAGCTAAGTATACAGACATTCCCACCTGGGAGTGATCCAATTCCACCAAGAACTTCACACAGACAAAATAGGATCAAGCATTAGTATCAAAGCAGAAAAACCACCAAGAAAGTGGAAACAATAAGCAGAGGTAAACGACCACTTATCTGAGAGGCGTTCTGGTAGTGAGCAGGGCTGGTTGTAGAATGTCCTTAAAAGGTAAAGTGTTGTGGTTTTTTATTTTTAATAATAATAATCTAATAATAATCTTTATTTCTATAGCGCCAACATATTCCGCAGCGCTTTACAATTCAGGAGGCTCATATACATATACTTATCATATACATAAACATATACAAACAAGTAACAATTATAGAAGATACAATATTTAAAGGGAAAAATGGCAACCCTGCTCGTGAGAGCTTACAATCTACAATGAGATGGGGGGAGGGGCAAGGTACAAGTGCTTATTTACATTGACAATCCAGCCATCTCATGGGGGATAGATAATGGCTTCCTGGATTAGTTGGCCAGAGCCATGAGATGCATTTGGGTGCCATGGAGTTTGACGTGGGTTATGTTCTGAGAAGTTGTAGAGGGATTAGGTGAAATTAGTTTGGCTAGGGAGTGTGATAGGCCGCCCTAAAAAGATGCGTTTTTAGGGAGCGTCTGAAGCTGAGTAAGTTGTGATTTGTCCTAACTTCTTGGGGTAGAGCGTTCCAGAGGTTTGGTGCAACTCGGAAGAATTCTTGGATTCCGGAGTGGAAGGTTCGAATTAGTGTGGATGTTAGTCGAACGTCATTTGCAGAGCATAGAGAACGGGTGGGATGATAGACAGAAAAGAGGGTGGAGATGTAGGGGGGGGTACTGCACTGTGGAGAGCTTTGTGGTGATAGACAGAGAGGAGGGTGGAGATGTAGGGGGGGGTGCTGCACTGTGGAGAGCTTTGTGGTGATAGACAGAGAGGAGGGTGGAGATGTAGGGGGGTGCTGCACTGTGGAGAGCTTTGTGGTGATAGACAGAGAGGAGGGTGGAGATGTAGGGGGGGTGCTGCACTGTGGAGAGCTTTGTGGTGATAGACAGAGAGGAGGGTGGAGATGTAGGGGGGTGCTGCACTGTGGAGAGCTTTGTGGTGATAGACAGAGAGGAGGGTGGAGATGTAGGGGGGTGCTGCACTGTGGAGAGCTTTGTGGGTGAGAACAAGCAGTTTGAATTGGATCCTGTGATATATGGGCAGCCAGTGCAATGACTGGCAAAGAGCAGAGGCATCCGAGTAGCGGTTAGCCAGATAGGTGACCCTGGCTGCTGCATTAAGGATGGACTGTAGAGGAGAGAGTCTAGTTAGGGGGAGACCAATTAATAGAGTGTTACAGTAGTCAAGGCGAGAGTGGATCAGGGCCACGGTGATTTTTGTATTAATAATAGCAATTATAAAATCAAGTATTTTTAATATAAAATTAAAATCACTGCTTAGGCTATGTGCGCACGTTGCGTAAATACATGCAGTTACGCTGCGCTTTGTAGCGCAGCGTAACTGCATGCGTCCTGCGTCCCCTGCACAGTCTATGGAGATTGTGCAGGAGCCGTGCGCACGTGGCGTCTTAGAGCGCAGCGCTTCGGCTGCTGCCCGAAGCGCTGCGTTCTAAGAAGTGACATGTCACTTCTTCCGTGCGCTTTGCCGGCAGCTCCTGCTCTGTCTATGGCAGGAGCTGCAGGCAGAGCGCATGGAATCGGCTTTTTTTTCTCTATGGACATTTTCTGCAGCGATTTGAAGCGCACGTGTGCTCTTTAGATCGCTGCAGAAATTTCTGCAGGGCTAGTACGCAACGTGCGCACATAGCCTTATTTAGTTTTTATCTAATTCTAATTTTACTGAAGCACTGGGGGCTGCCATCTTGGATTTGGTGTCTGTAACGACAGTTTCTCACCTCCTTTATGGCAGCCCCCTGCGCATAGACTCTGATAGTCGGGCTCCGACCCCATTTAGTAACATTAGAGAAGGTGTCTGCTGTGACCTGGACGCGCCCCCTGGGCTGTCCAGATCACAGCAGAGGGAGGAGATCAGCGCCATCATTGTGGAGCTCACAGCGTATGCTGTTTGCTCGACTTTACCCCTGTCAACCGCCGGGATCTGTATGGGGCGCCAGGCTGCCGCCCCTCCCCGGCCGTATCCACTCCTATCATGTGTGATACTGTTTCCACTCCTATCATGTGTGATACTGATTGCTGAGCTGTGCATCTAATCTTATGTGGTACTGTCTGCAGAACCGTGTATCTAATCCTATCCTGTGTGGTACTTCCTGTTTAGCTGTGTATCTAATCCTATCCTGTGCAGTACTGTCTGCTGAGCTGTGCATCTAATCCTATCCTGTGTGGTACTACCTACTTAGCTGTGTATCTAATCCTATCCTGTGTGATACTGTCTGCTGAGCTGTGCATCTAATCCTATCCTGTGTGGTACTGCCTACTTAGCTGTGTATCTAATCCTATCCTGTGTGATACTGTCTGCTGAGCTGTGTATCTAATCCTATCCTGTGTGATAGTCCTGCTGACCTTGGTGACACTCTAGACATTTCTGGTCACCAGCAAAATGGCTCCGCACTGTGATCCTAAATTTCATTCTCTGTTATCCTTTGGAAACACCCAGATTGGGAGGGGGAGGTGACATCACACACAGGAGAGCAGATTCTGCCCACTTTACTGCAGCTGTAATCCAGGCTATTTCTACAGTTGGATTTCAGTAGGATTTCAGCAGCTGCTCCCCTTAGTGTTTAAGGCTATGTGCCCACGGGGAAAGTGTCCTGCGGATATATCCGCAGGAGCTCCCAGAAATCCGCAGCACAACTGTCTGTTTTCATGCTGCGGATGTGCTGCGGAATGTCCTGCGGATATGCTGCGGTCCTTCTGCATTGAGGATACAGTACCATGGCTTCGGCACTGCATCCTCAATGCAGAACAAGTGCTGGAGTGATCGGTGAGTTCATACTTACCTCCATCACGCAGCACTTCACTTTCCAGCCGTGTCTGTCAGTGTCTGCACTTTGCAGGAGGTGGACGGGCCTGAACGAGCTCTGGCTGTCACATGACCGGAGCTTGTGCAGGCCCCGCCCACCACCTGCTGCCTGCTCCTGGCTGCACCGCACTCCTCTGCCTGCACTGGAGGAAGTGACTCCGGTGTCTGCTATCAAGGCAGGTAAGTATGGGATCTTGCGGAAAAATCCACAAAAATAATTGACATGCTGCAGCATTTGGGGAGTGCTGTACCTATGCTGCGTTTTTTTCCGCAGCGGAAATAATATGGATTTCCCTGCGGAAAAAAATGCAGCATGGGTACAGCACTCCCCACATGCCATAGAAAGGGCTGGGGACTTGCTGTACTGCGGATTTTTCAAAAATCCGCCGAATTTTCACGAAAAAATCGCGGCAAATTTTCCGCAGCGTTGGCACATAGCCAAAGAGTGGAAAATATCAAACTTTCATTTTTTTTTAATATTTTGCTCAATTAAAAACAAATAATATTTAAACAAACCATTAAAACTTTACATTTTTCCAGTTATTGAAAAAAAATTTTTTGGACACCTCCCCTTTAACACACAGGATATCCATTGAGAACCGGCAAGAGACAGGAGAAAACTTCTCAGTTATATAGTCTAATCAGAAAAGCCTCATTGCCAGTCCTCCACAGGTGTGTGGCTTTCATTCCACAAATCAACTGCACCGCCAGCACTGACCACAAGAGGGAGCCCCAAACTGGAAAACTTATTTATAATAAGTATATATAATATATATCCATCCATCCTACAGTCCCCACCCCAGATGTGCCCCCATCCATCCTACAGTCCCCACCCCAGATGTGCCCCCATCCATCCTACAGTCCCCACCCCAGATGTGCCCCCATCCATCCTACAGTCCCCACCCCAGATGTGCCCCCATCCATTATACAGTCCCTACCCCAGATGTGCCCCCATCCATCCTACAGTCCCCACCCCAGATGTGACCCCATCCATCCTACAGTCCCCACCCCAGATGTGACCCCATCCATCCTACAGTCCCCACCACAGATGTGACCCCATCCATCCTACAGTCCCCACCCCAGATGTGACCCCATCCATCCTTCCTACAGTGCTCACCCCAGATGTGCCCCCATCCATCCTACAGTCCCTACCCCAGATGTGCCCCCATCCATCCTACAGTCCCCACCCCAGATGTGCCCCCATCCATCCTACAGTCCCCACCCCAGATGTGCCCCCATCCATCCTACAGTCCCTTCCCCAGGTGTGCCCCCATCCATCCAACAGTCCCTACCCCAGATGTGCCCTCATCCATCCTACAGTCCCTACCCCAGATGTGCACCCATCTATCCTACAGTCCTCACCCCAAATGTGCCCCCATCCATCCATCCTACTGTCCCCACCCCAGATGTGCCCCCATCCATCCTACTGTACCCACCCCAGATGTGCCCCCATCCATCCATCCTACAGTCCCCACCCCAGGTGTGCCCCCATCCATCCATCCTACAGTCCCCACCCCAGGTGTGCCCCCATCTATCCTACAGTCCCCACCCCAGATGTGCCCCCATCCATCCTACAGTCCCTACCCCAGGTGTGCCCCCATCCATCCTACAGTCCCCACCCCGGATGTGCCCCATCCATCCATCCTACAGTCCTCACCCCAAATGTGCCCCCATCCATCCATCCTACAGTCCCCACCCCAGATGTGCCCCCATCCATCCTACAGTCCTCACCCCAAATGTGCCCCCATCCATCCATCCTACAGTCCCCACCCCGGATGTGCCCCATCCATCCATCCTACAGTCCCCACCCCGGATGTGCCCCCATCCATCCATCCTACAGTCCCCACCCCGGATGTGCCCCCATCCATCCTACAGTCCCTACCCCGGATGTGCCCCCATCCATCCATCCTACAGTCCCCACCCCGGATGTGCCCCATCCATCCATCCTACAGTCCCCACCCCGGATGTGCCCCCATCCATCCATCCTACAGTCCCCACCCCGGATGTGCCCCCATCCATCCTACAGTCCCTACCCCGGATGTGCCCCCATCCATCCATCCTACAGTCCCTACCCCGGATGTGCCCCCATCCATCCATCCTACAGTCCCCACCCCAGATGTGCCCCCATCCATCCTACAGTCCCTACCCCAGATGTGCCCCCATCCATCCATCCTACAGTCCCCACCCCGAATGTGCCCCCATCCATCCATCCTACAGTCCCCACCCCGGATGTGCCCCCATCCATCCATCCTACAGTCCCCACCCCGGATGTGCCCCCATCCATCCATCCTACAGTCCCCACCCCGGATGTGCCCCCATCCATCCTACAGTCCCTACCCCGGTTGTGCCCCCCATCCATCCTACAGTCCCTACCCCAGATGTGCCCCCATCCATCCTACAGTCCCCACCCCGGATGTGCCCCCATCCATCCATCCTACAGTCCCCACCCCGGATGTGCCCCCATCCATCCATCCTACAGTCCCTACCCCGGATGTGCCCCCATCCATCCTACAGTCCCCACCCCGGATGTGCCCCCATCCATCCTACAGTCCCCACCCCGGATGTGCCCCCATCCATCCATCCATCCTACAGTCCCTACCCCGGCTGTGCCCCCATCTATCCTTCCTACAGACTCTTCCCCTCCATCGTGCAGCATCGCCCAGTGTAAGCCCCAAAATATGCAGCATCGCCCCCTGCCCTGTGTAGCCCCCCATATCCCCCTTCCTTATGGAAGCCTCCACAGCCCTGTGCTGCAGCTTCAGCCCCTTCCCTGTGATATATACACGAGCTGCAGCCCCCAGTAGTGACAGGAGACACTTTTATTTCTTACCCCAAAATCCAGTGTGACCTCAGCTCTATAACTAATGAGGAAAAGCGGAATCTTCCCCGCCTCAGGGTCAGGATCCGGTAGAGTCTAGATCCCAGTGGCCAGAGGGACCTCTGCTGACGTCACGCCCATGTGACCGGCCTCTTGTGTGGGAGGAGCCTGTAGTTCCCGGCAGTCAGTGCGCAGTTGCGGTACAAGCAGCAGGATGTTTCCCTCTTCTCTGCTTCTGCTGTTTCCAGCCCTGGGTGCGATGTAACAGGAGGTCATATCTGATGGAGATTATCACATATGAGCCTCAGGGGGAATAAAAAGGGATTGTAGGTCACCGGCTCTGGGTGCAATAGTGTGCAGCAGTAGGTGCAATGCTCTGTGTGTGGGGTGCGATGCTCTGTGGTGAAGGGGGCGAGAGAGAGGGTGCGACGCTCTGCCTGGGGGAAAGGGGAGAGAGAGAGGGTGCGACGCTCTGCCTGGGGGAAAGGGGAGAGAGAGAGGGTGCGACGCTCTGTCTGTGGGAAGGGGGAGAGAGAGGGTGCGACGCTCTGCCTGGGGGAAGGGGGGAGAGAGAGGGTGCGACGCTCTGTCTGTGGGAAGGGGGAGAGAGAGGGTGCGACGCTCTGTCTGGGGGGAGAGAGAGAGAGGGTGCGACGCTCTGCCTGGGGGAAGGAGAGAGAGAGGGTGCGACGCTCTGCCTGGGGGAAGGGGGGAGAGAGAGGGTGCGACGCTCTGCCTGGGGGGAGAGAGAGAGAGGGTGTGACGCTCTGCTTGGGGGAAGGGGGGAGAGAGAGGGTGCGACGCTCTGCCTGGGGGAAGGGGGGAGAGAGAGGGTGCGACGCTCTGCCTGGGGGAAGGGGGGAGAGAGGGGGTGCGACGCTCTGTCTGTGGGAAGGGGGAGAGAGAGGGTGCGACGCTCTGTCTGGGGGGAGAGAGAGAGAGGGTGTGACGCTCTGCCTGGGGGAAGGAGAGAGAGAGGGTGCGACGCTCTGCCTGGGGGAAGGGGGGAGAGAGAGGGTGCGACGCTCTGCCTGGGGGGAGAGAGAGAGAGGGTGCGACGCTCTGCCTGGGGGAAGGAGAGAGAGAGGGTGCGACGCTCTGCCTGGGGGAAGGGGGGGAGAGAGAGAGAGAGGGTGCGACGCTCTGGATGGGGGGGGGGAGAGAGGGTGCGACGCTCTGGATGGGGGGGGAGAGAGAGAGGGTGCGACGCTCTGCCTGGGGGGAGAGAGAGAGGGTGCGACGCTCTGCCTGGGGGGAGAGAGAGAGGGTGCGACGCTCTGCCTGGGGGAAGGGGAGAGAGAGAGGGTGCGACGCTCTGCCTGGGGGAAGGGGAGAGAGAAAGAGAGGGTGTGACGCTCTGCCTGGGGGAAGGTGAGAGAGAGGGGGTGCAATGCTCTGTCTGTGGGGGGGTGTCGCAGAGCAGCACCCGGGGTCCCTTTCCTCTTTTCCCATTAGAGGCATGGAGCGGGGGATAGATCCAGGAGGAGGGGATTGGAGCAGTCGCTGTATATAAGGGAAGCCATTGGATATTAAAGCTGGAGCCAGAGATCACAAAGGGCTGAATTCCACAATGATCTGTGACAGATACTGATGGGTTTATTAGCAGGTGATTATCAGCGCATTCATTATACACAGTTTATGGGAATTTGTGGCATTATTATTATTATTATTTATTGGTCATTTTTCTTTATAGAGTTCGGGGCAATGTCGGCTCCACAGAGAATTCTTCCTCATCCTCTGAATATGAAGGTCTCATCTATTGGAGAGAATCCCACAAGTGACATAAGAGGATATCTCTGTGTATATTCTGTGTGATGTGTATTATATGGAGTGTACTTATATATTCTCTGTGCTGTGTATTATATGGGGTGTACTTATATATTCTCTGTGCTGTGTATTATATGGGGTGTACTTATATATTCTCTGTGCTGTGTATTATATGGGGTGTACTTATATATTCTCTGTGCTGTGTATAGTCATGGCCAAAAGTTTTGAGAATGACACCACAATGCTTTTTTCACATGATCTGTTGCCCTCTGGTGTTTAATTGTGTTTGTCTGATGTTACATCACATACAGGAATATAATTGCAATCATATTATGAGACCAGAAGCTTCTATTGACAGTTAGAATGAGTAAATGCAGCAAGTGAATATTTGCAGTGTTGACCCTTCTTCTTCAGGACCTCTGCAATTCTCCCTGGCATGCTCTCAATCAACTTCTGGACCAAATCCTGACTGATAGCTGTCCATTCTTGCATAAGCAATGCTTGCATTTTGCCAGAATTTGTTGGTTTTTCGTTGTCCACCCGTCTCTTGATGATTGCCCACAAGTTCTCAATGGGGTTAAGATCTGGGGAGTTTCCAGGCCATGGACCCAAAATCTCTATGTTTTGTTCCATGAGCCATTTAGTGATCACCTTTGCTTTATGGCAAGGTGCTCCATCATGCTGGAAAAGGCAATGTTGGGCGCCAAACTGCTCTTGGACAGTTGGGAGAAGTTGCTCTTGGAGGACATTCTGGTACCATTCCTTATTCATGGCTGTGTTTTTAGGCAAAACTGTGAGTGGTGCGATTCCCTTGGCTGAGAAGCAACCCCACACATGAATGGTTTCAGGATGCTTAACAGTTGGCATGAGACAAGACTGGTGGTAGCGTCACCTCTTCTTCTCCTAATAAGCTGTTTTCCAGATGTCCCAAACAATCGATTCATCTGAGAAAATGACTTTACCCCAGTCCTCAGCAGTCCAGTCCCTGTACCTTTTGCAGAATATCACTCGGTCCCTGATGTTTTTTCTGGAGAGAAGTGGCTTCTTTGCTGCCCTCCTTGAAACCAGGCCTTGCTCAAAGAGTCTCCGCCTCACAGTGCGTGCAGAAGCACTAACACCAGCCTGCTGCCATTGCTGAGCTAGCTCGGCACTGCTGGTAGTCCCATCCCACAGCTGAAACAAGTTTAAGATACGGTCCTGGCGTTTGCTGGCCCTTCTTGGGTGCCCTGGAGCCTTTTTTGCAACAATGGAAGCTCTCTCCTTGAAGTTCTTGATGATGCGATAGATTGTTGACTGAGGTGCAATCTTTGTAGCTGCAATACTCTTCCCTGTTAGGCCATTTTTGTGCAGAGCAATGATGGCTGCACGTGTTTCTTTAGAGATAACCATGGTTAACTGAAGAGAAACAATAATACCAAGCACCAGCCTCCTTTTAAAGTGTCCAGTGGTGTCATTCTTACTTAATCATGACTGATTGATCGCCAGCCCTGTCCTCATCAACACCCGCACCTGTGTTAATGGAACAATCACTAAAACAATGTTAGCTGCTCCTTTTAAGGCAGGAATGCAATGATGTTGAAATGTGTTTTGGGGGGTTAAAGTTCATTTTCTTAGCCAATAGTAATTGCTGTTCAGCTGATCACTCATTATAACATTCTGGAGTATATGCAAATTGCCATTAGAAAAACTTAAGCAGTAGACTTTGTAAAAATTAATATTTGTAGCATTCTCAAAACTTTTGGCGATGACTATATTATATGGGGTGTACTTATATATTCTCTGTGCTGTGTATTATATGGGGTGTACTTATATATTCTCTGTGCTGTGTATTATATGGGGTGTACTTATATATTCTCTGTGCTGTGTAGTATATGGGGCGTACTTATATAATGTTGTATTGATGCTTCTTGTAATCTTCTATCATTGTAAGTTGTCATTTGCTCGTGTCTTGGTGATGTGATGATTCGGTGACGGGGTTTGTTCCCCCCTCAGAAGTTGTGGGTTTTATCAGTGGCCGCATTCACTTTGATATTGTCATGTAAGAGCAGTCATCTGTGTGAGACGCGGTGATGGACAGGGTGTACTTTTCTTTCCACATCGTGCTTTTTCACTGTCTTTAATAAAGTTTCTTTTAGTGAAGCTGTTGCAGGATTTCTGCTCTTCTATGGGGTCTCAGAGACGCTGCCATCACTAATCTAGGACTTAGTGGCAGCTATGGGCTGCTATTAACTCCTTATTACCCTGATTACCACCGCACCAGGGCAATCGGGATGATCCAGGTAAAGTGCTGGGACTGTCACATCTAATGGATGTGGTGATCCGGGAGGCTGCAGGCTGATAATTTTAGACTGGGGGGGCAGCCTAATAACCATCGACCTCCCCAGTCTGAGAATCAAAATTGAGGGGACTGCATGATGTTATTTATTTTACTGTACGCCATAGACCCATCCATCGGCGTCTGGTTGCAGTCAGACAGCTGTCATTTGGCGTCGGGGTGCGTCTGACTGCAACCAATCACAGCCACCAGTGGGCAGGGGAAGCCGTGAATATGAATAAGCCTAATGAGCGGCCGAGGAAGAATGACAGGCCGCAGGAGCAGTGTGACAGCCGCGCTGGTGATCGGTGAGTGTGAAGTGCTTGCTCCTATCCCTTTGTGCCGGATTCTGGTCCCCATAGACTTTATATGGGGACCAGCATCTGACCAGATACCGGGGATCAATCCCCCACTGACCCGGAGTCAGCGAGGATTGATCTGCCAGTCCTCCAAAACACACAAAGAAGTGACACGCTGCTGCTTTTTTCTTCCACAAAAACTGCAAGGAACAAAGAAGCGACGTGCGCACAGCCTGTCTGAATTCTCATAGACTTTGCTGGGGAAGGCAATGCATGCAGTTTTGGGCAACAACCTGCACCCAAAAACGTGGCAAAAAACGCAGCATGCGCACAGGGCCTAAAGATGGAATTGCTGCTGGTCAACTTGTAAGGCTAGGTTCACACACTGCGTTTTTTTGACGCTGCGTTTTTGTGCGTTTTTTAGCGCTAAAACCGCACAGAAACGCAGCGTCTTTAAAAAACGCATGAAAAAAACGCATGCATTTTTACTGCGATTTGGTGCATTTTTGGCTGCGTTTTGCTGTGTTTTTGTTCTCTGCGTTTTGCTGCGTTTTTCCAATGCATTACATGGGGGGAAAACGCAGAAAAACGCAGGAAAGAACTACATTATGTATATTTGGTACTGAGGTGACTGGAATGGAGTTTTTCGAAGAGTGGGAGGAGTCTCAAAGCAAAAAACAAAACAGAGCGCAGCTGAAAGTCCTCATAATATCCACATTGTGTCGTAGTGGATTTTTTGAGGACCTCATTTTAGCCACTACATTATGTATATTTGGTACTGAGGTGACTGGAATGGATTTTTTCGAAGAGTGGAAGGAGCCTCAAAGCAAAAAACGTAACAGAGCGCAGCTGAAACTCCTCATAATATCAACATTGTGTCGTAGTGGATTTTTTGAAGACCTCATTTTAGCCACTCTGTTCTAGATGATTCACTAGTGAGCTGTCTAGATTGGGCCCGTGAGTCACTGGGGCCCAGCGGACCCCCTGCCGAGGATCGTGTCGCGGCCGGAGGAGGTGACGCTGCGCTCTCCTACTGCTCGGGTCCGGCTGCTGCTGCTGCTCGGTGGTGGCTCGAGCGGTGGGCCGGATTCCGGGGACTCGAGCGGCGTTCCTCGCCCGTGAGTGAAAAGGGGGATTTGATTGTGGGAATTGGATATTGTCCGTGACGCCACCCAAGGTTGTGGTGAAGTTGTGACATCACCGCTGCTCTGGACGGGGATCCCGGGAGCGATGACAGGGAGCAGCCTGGATGTTAGTTCTCCCCTCCGTGGGTAGGGGGTTGGTTGTCCCGGGGTCCGGTGATGGGGTAGGTAGGGATGCATGGCAGGCGGGTTGCGGGGCCTGGTGAGGTGCAGGGTCGCGGGGGCAGCGCGGTGCCGCACGGCACGGTGGTACTCACTCAGCCAATGATGAGGACACAGTTCTCGGTAAAACACACGGCTGGATGGACGGGTCCCACAGACGGCTGCGGTGTTGTTTCTCCCGGCAGGTTGATGGTGACTGCCTTTCCCTGCACCTATGTAGTGTAACGGTTCCAATGGGTTCCCACCGGTAACCCGCTCCCCGGCTTGGATATGGGCCGGAGGAGCTCCTTTTGCCCGCAGGCGCTGGCCCTGGGAACGGTAGCCTTGGCGGTGGCTGTGTTTCCCTCTCTTGGTTGGACTGTTGCCTTCTGTCGGGACTTGGCTGCTGGGAAACCCAGGAGGTTCCCTTCGCTAACGAATCTGGCAAATTCACGGCGGCTCCTAGTCTTGCAAGGGTCCGTAAGCCCCTGCCAGATGGTGCTGACTTCTTTTTGTGTACCGGTCCAGTACCGCCGGGCCACCGCCAGTCCACGGTCCTTGCGGTAAACTCTGATAGGCCACTCCTGCAGATGGTCACCACCGTCTGCCAACCTTGCTGCTCCGTCCGGGCCACACACCCGGACCAACTTCAGTCTGCCCTTTTGCTACCCCCCTCCTCTCACTTTCACTTCCAAAACCTATCTCACTGTTTTCCTGCCTCCAGGACTGTGAACTCCTCGGTGGGCGGAGACCAACCGCCTGGCTCCACCCCCTGTCGTGAACATCAGCCCCTGGAGGAAGGCAACAAGGGTTTTTGTCTGACTTCGATGTGCCTGACCGGGAGTATGGGGTGTGTTGGTGTTGTTCTCTGTGGCCCCTGGCTTGTCCAGGGCGCCACAATCGCACTTTCATTTATATCGGCATCACCAACACAGATGCCAATCCAATTGAAAAGAACAATGAGAGGAGGAGCAGAACACTCTATTTTCTAATCATTCTACTACTATGTGTCTGTGAGACACTGATATGTCAGCATGGAGGAGTGCGGTGACTAGAGATGAGCGAGCCTCTGAAGGCTCCATTCGACGAACCGTTCGACTAACCTCTCGAACCCCATTGAAAACAATGGGAGGCAAATACAATCACATAAAAACACATAGAAAACACCTTCAAAAGTGTCCAAAAGGTGACAAACAACTCACAACACACCACAAACACATGGGAAAGTGACAAGGACATATACTCATGCGAAAACAAAAGAGCTGGACACGGAAAAAGAGGAGGAGACACAGATATAGGCATGGCACGCCCTTCTAAAATCATGTAAAACACCGCAAGGTGACTCCAAGCGGAGTCTCCCTTTTTTCCAAAAATTGGGCCACACACACACCCACCCCTTCAGTGGCAGCACTTGTGCCCCAGTTGTACACTTCACAGCTAGATTTGCATCAAGCACATTCAAAAATACACCATACTTAACAGTCCCTAGGATGACACCGGGGTAGGTAGCAAAGTCTTTCCTGATCCCAGCTCTGTGCATCTTGGATCATTTTTAAAAACAATGTAAGCAAGGGTTACTCCAAGCGGAGTCTCCCTTTTTTCCAAAAATTGGGCCACACACACACCACTTCAGTTAGATCACTTGTGCCCCAGTTGTAAACTTCACATGTTGATTTGCATCAAGCACAATCCAAATCCACAAGCCTTTACTCTCCCCAGGATGACACCGGGGTAGCAAAGTCCCTGCTGATCCATGACTTGTTCATCTTGATGAACGTTAGTCTGTCCACATTGTCACTGGACAGACGCGTGCGCTTATCTGTCAGCACACACCCAGCAGCACTGAAGACACATTCAGAGACAACACTGGCCGCAGGACACGACAAGATCTCCAAGGCGTAAGTGGCGAGCTCAGGCCATTTTTCAAGATTGGAAGCCCAAAATGAGCAAGGCTCCAGTTGCACAGTCATGGCATCGATGTTCATTTGGAGATACTCCTGTATCATCCTCTCCAGCCGTTGACTATGTGTCAGACTATGTGTTGTCTCTGGTGGCCTTGCAAAGGATGGTCTAAAAAAATTATGAAACGATTCAATCAAACTGCTGTTACCACCAGATACGGTGCTGCTGGTACGGTTTGACTGTTGATGACGAGACAGTCCCATGTTTGTCAAGTTACAACTGGGAGATTCACTCTGTGCACCACTGGTGTTTTGTGGAAAAGCCGAGCTAAGATTGAGTAACAGCTTCTGCTGATACACCTGCATACGTGCATCCCTTTCTATGGCTGGAATTATTTTGCAAAACTTGGACTTGTACCGGGGATCTAAGAGTGTGGCAACCCAGTAGTCATCATTACTTCTAATTCGGACAATCCGAGGGTCATGTTGTAGGTAATGCAGCAAGAAGGTGCTCATGTGTCTTGCGCATCCCTGCGGACCAAGTCCTTGCTGTGTTGGTGGCGGCGAGGTGATAACCGTGCTCCCTTCCTCTGACATATCCTCCCAACCTCAAACAACCGAAATTTGATCAAGGTCTCCCTCATCAGCTGAGTCTTCCATGTCCATCGACAGTTTGTGCTCCATTTCTTCATGGGCTCCTGCACCTTCCTAAACAGTTTGGCTGCTACCATGCGCCCTTGTTAATCCCTCTCCCCCACTGTCCCATGCCTGCCGCCTTGGTGATGATGAACGTCTGGTCCTTCTAGATCTTGTTAGCCCTTCCGCATAGGAATCCTCCTGTACTTCCTCCCCTTTCTCTTGTCCCGCCCCCTGACTCCAAATAGTGTTTAGAGTGTGCTCCAGTATGTAAATGACTGGAATTGTCATGCAAATAATGGCATTGTCAGCGCTAAACATGTTCGTCGCCATGTCGAAACTGTGCAGAAGGGTGCATAAGTCCTTGATCTGAGACCACTCCAGCAGCGTGATCTGCCCCACCTCTGCATCTCGTTGGCACAGGCTATACGTCATAACGTATTGCACCAGGGCTCGGCGGTGCTGCCACAGTCGCTGTAACATGTGGAGAGTTGAATTCCAGCATGTCGTCACATCGCATTTCAGGCGATGAACCGGCAGGCCGAAAGACCTCTGCAGCGATGCAAGTCGCTCAGCTGCGGCGGTTGAACGGCGGAAGTGAGCAGAGAGTGACCGTGCCCTGTGCAGAAGCCCATCTAGGTCGGGATAGTGGGTTAAAAATTGCTGGACAACAAGGTTCAACACGTGAGCCAAACAAGGCACGTGTGTCACCTTGCCCCGGCGAGGGGCCGCACCCAGGTTTGCAGCATTGTCGCACACGGCCTTACCTGGCTACAGGTTGAGTGGAGACAACCATTTACGAAACTCGGAGTGCATAGCTGACCACAACTCCTCAGCTGTGTGACTCTTATTTCCCACACATTTCAACGTAAAGACCGCCTGATGCTTTTGAGCTCTGCTGCCAGCATAGTAAGGAGGTGTGTGGGATTCCTTGTGCACAGTTACAACGCGGGTGGCCTGACCACACAGGCTTTGGGCGGAAGTGGAGGACACAGATGAGGTTTAGGAGGCAGAAGCAGTGGAGGAATTTCGACATACAGAGGATTGACGCACAAGTCGTGGGGACGGCAAGACTTGTTCAGCAGACCCCTCACCATCTCTCACCATAGTTACCCAGTGCCCAGTCAGCGACATGTAATGCCCCTGTCCATGCTTACTGGTCCAAGTATCGGTCGTGAAATGCACCCTGTCACACACAGAGTTTCTCAAGGAAGCGGTGATGTTGTGTGCGACATAGTGGTGTAGCGCAGGCATACCTTTCTTGGAGAAGTAGTGGCGACTGGGCATCTGGCACTGGGGCACTGCGACTGACATAAGGTCTCGAAAATCCTCTGTGTCCACCAGGCGGAAAGACAGCATTTCGGTAGCCAAGAGCTTACAGAGGGTGAAAGTCAACCTCTTAGCTTTGTCATGGCTCGGAGAAAATGGCCTTTTATTTGTCCACATCTGAGGGACCGAGATCTGGCTGCTGTGTGGAGACAGTGGTGAGTAGGGTGTCCCTGGAAAACTGCAGGTCTGTGAGGAAAGGGCAGGCAGAGACATGATGTTACCTTCATCCAAAGTTGGTGCTCTCGATGTCTGAGAGAGCTCTACACCAGCACTTGTTTCCCCTTCCAAACCAACTGAGTGACGACCTGCCAAGCAAACTGGCTGTTGCGGTTAAAGAGGTGGAAGGTCTGCATGGAAAAACATGTGTGACAGCTGTCCCCACAGTCATAGAAGATGAAGAGCGTGCGGAGGAACTTGAAGGGACAGACGGTGGTTGGCCCGCTCCGCTAGGCCGCATTGCAGCACGGTGAGCTTCCCACTTGTTGTCAAACTGGTGAGGTTTTGGCCTTTACTTATAGATTGGCGACAAATTTTACAGATCCCATGATTTGGGAGATCCTTTGCAAGGTCAAAAAAGGACCAGGCTAGGCAAGGCTTAGAGGCCATGCGACCTGCAGAGCCACCCCGACTTCTGCTCAGAGGCAGAGTTGTGGCTGAGGATGCAGTTGTTGACGTGCTTCCAGTTCTCCGACTCTGTCCAGGAAGGCACAAGGTAACTTCGTCGTCAGTTGCATCCTCCTCCACCGCCTCTGGTGTCCTCCTCGAGTGCCTGACTGTGGGTTGACAGTAAGGGGATCTAGAACTTCATCATCAAGCGTGGTGTTTGCACTCCCCTCGCCCTCAGACCTAACCTCTTCCTGCCCTGACTGAATAGTTAAGTTGTCATCCCAATATGGTATCTGTGTCTCATTTCCTGGTCTGTACTCATTGTAGCTTGGGAGCAGACCTCTGATTCCCAGGCTATAGTGTGACTGAACAGCTCTGCAGACTCAGCCATCTCTGTTACACCATTCTCTGCAGGGCGGGTGGAGACTTCAGAGCTGGGAGAAAGCAAGTACGATTGGGGTGACAACTCAGAGGACTGTTGTTTTTTGGATGTTGAAGTTGAGGTGGCGGAGAGGCCACTTGTTGGAGCACTTGAGATCCATTCAAACTTGTTCTTTTTTTGTGCATCATCTACCTTTGTTACAGTTGTTCGGTTCTGTAAAAAAGGGAGCACATCCGATTGTCCACGGAAAGTAGTAGACATCTTACTGTTGCTGGAAGATGGCATTTCTTCAGCAGATGTTAATGTAGCTTTCCCACCTACCCCACGGACACCAACTTTTTTTCCTTTTCCAACACGCCTGTTCCCCTTTCCACCAGCATCTGTCCTTTTGCCACTCATTTTGTTAGCGACAAGATTGGACACTTAAAATGTGATAGCAAAAATGGAGAGGTGATGTAGATTGCAGAGGTGGTCTAGCTTTATTGACAGCTGAAGAACCAACACTGACTATCCCAGACAATTTTAGTATGCCCCTAACAGTGGCAGCACAGTTTGCAGTTAGAATTGCGTGGCAAAAATGGGCAGTTGGGTAGAATGCCCGGGTGCTGTGGGTAGCAGGACAGCAAAGGAACACTAACTTAGTATTCCAGACACTTTTAGGGTGACACAAAAAGTGTCAGCTCTTTGGGCAAATAAAATAGCGTGGCAAAAATGGGCATGTGGGTAGAATGCACGGGTGCTCTGGGGAGCAGGACAGCAAAGGAAGCCTCACTTTCAATCCCTGCTAATGAAAACATGCAGCAAGGAATTGCCTGAGCTGAGGTAGCCATACGCTGTTATCTAAAGCCCTACACAGTGTTTGCACGGACCTGCCTAGCAGCTATGGCTATGAAAGCCTGTAAATCAGCCCTGAAAAGGGCTGAAATAACCAGCAGTCCCTAATCCCTAAAGCGCTGTGTAGATTGCACTGTATCTCTATAGCGCACACAGCAGCAGCAGCAGCAGCGTGAGCGGTGACTGTCACCCACACGCAGAAGACAGATAATAGCAGCGAAGGGGAAAATGGCCGTATCTTATAAGGCAAGGACATGTGACATGCACAGCCTATGACACATGCCCTTGCTTGTCTGGCAAAAATCCACTTAGCTGTGTGTATGTCTGTGATTTCCTGACAGCCTGGCACGCCCCACTGCAGTCGCGGTTAGGGGAAAAAAAAATAAAAAAATGGCGACCGGCATTCTCTCAGCACTCTGCAGCAGCACAGATCTAAACCCCGTCCCACCCGCACACTATACGCTGAAATTTGATAATGTCGTGATTCACAGTGACTCACACTATTACAGTGAAAAGCCAGCTAGTAACTAGCTAGGCTATTTGGTGATTGAACCGTTCTCGAACGTAACTCGAACTGTAGAGCTTTTAGCAAAAATCACTGGAACATGAAAATGGCGAACCTTGAACATCGCTCATCTCTAGCGTTGACGTCACTACTGCGCGCTGATGTGCTAAAATGTCAGAGTGGCAGGACAGTGGACACACGCTGAGGAGACTGGGGCAGTGGCTGAATGAGGAGAAGTGAGTATATTTGTGTATTTAATCAGGAATTCCAGAGGACTGGGGGGTTGCAAAATAGTATATGGAGCTGCATATAACTATATGTTGGCGCACAATATTATATTGGGGCACACAATATGGTGGTGCACTATATGGGGGCTGCATACTAGTATATGGCGGAATATAAGGGGTGCATACTACTATATGGAGGAATATAAGGGGTGTATTAAACTATATGAAGGAATATAAGGGGTGCATAATACTATATGGAAGAATATAAGGGGTGCATAATACTATATGCAGGAATATAAGGGGTGCATAATACTATATGAAGGATCCCTTTTACATGGAATATAGGGGTGCATTATACATGGAGGACTATGGAGCTGCATAATCCAATATGAAGGACTATGGGGTGCATTTTAATACATATAGGACTTAGGGGGTTGCATTATATGGAGGACTAATGGGGTTACCTTATACCTGGACGTTAGGGGTGCATTATATATGGAGGATTATATGGCTGCATAATACAATATGAAGGACACCTTATACATGGAATGCGAGGGTGCATTATACATGGAGAACTATGGGGCTGCATAATACAATATGAAGCACTATGAGGATGCGTTATAATACATATAGGATTATGGGGGCTGCATTATATGAGGAGTAATGGCGTTACCTTATACATGGACAATAGGGCTGCATTAGAATACATTAAGGACTATGGGGTGAATAATACAATACACTGTGTGCAGAATTATTAGGCAAATGAGTATTTTGATCACCTGATACTTGTTATACATGTTGTCCTACTCCAAGCTGTATAGGCTGAGAGCCAACTACCAATTAAGTAAATCAGGTGATGTGCCTCTCTGTAATGAGGAGGGGTGTGGTGTAATGACATCAACACCCGATATAAGGTGTGCTTAATTATTAGGCAACTTCCTCTCCTTTGACAAAATGGGTCAAAAGAGAGATTTGACGGGCTCTGAAAAGTCCACAATTGTGAGATGTCTTGCAGAGAGATGCAGCAGTCTTGAAATTGCCAAACTTTTGAAGCGTGATCACCAAACAATCAAGCGCTTCATGTCAAATAGCCAACAAGATCGCAAGAAGCGTTTTGGGCAAAAAAGGCGCAAAATAACTGCCCATGAATTGAGGAAAATCAAGCATGAAGCTGCCAAGATGCCATTTGCCACCAGTTTGGCCATATTTCAGAGCTGCATCATTACTGGAGTATCAAAAAGCACAAGGTGTGCCATACTCAGGGAGATGGCCAAGGTAAAGAAGGCTGAAAAACCACCACCTCTGAACAAGAAACATAAGATAAAACATCAAGACTGGGCCAAGAAATATCTTAAGACTGACTTTTCAAAGGTTTTTATGGACTAATGAAATGAGAGGGACTCTTGATGGGCCAGATGGATGGGCCAGAGGCTGGATCAGTAAAGGGCAGAGAGCTCCACTTCGACTCAGACGCCAGCAAGGTGGAGGTGGGCACTGGTATGGGCTGGGATCATCAAAGATGAGCTTGTGGGACCTTTTCGGGTTGAGGATGGAGTGAAGCTCAACTCCCAGACCTAGTGCCAGTTTCTGGAAGACAACTTCTTCAAGCAGTGGTACAGGAAGAAATCAGTATCGTTCAAGAAAAACATGATTTTCATGCAGGACATTGCTCCATCACATGCATCCAACTACTCCACAGCGTGGCTGGCCAGTAAAGGTCTAAAAGATGAATAAATAAGGACATGGTCCCCTTGATCACCTGATCTGAACCCCATAGAGAACCTGTGGTCCCTCATAAAATGTGAGATCTACAGGGAGGGAAAACAGTACACCTCTGGGAGCAGTGTCTGGAGGCTGTGGTGGCTGCTGCACCCAATGTTGATCGTAAACAGATCAAGCAATGACAGAATCTATGGATGGTCGGCTGTTGAGTGTCATCATAAAGGAAGGTGGCTATATTGGTCACTAATTTTTTGGGGGGGTTTTTTGCATGTCAGAAATGTTTATTTCTAAATTTTGTGCAGTTATATTGGTTTACCTGGTGAAAATAAACAAGTGAGATGGGAATAGATTTGTTTTTTATTAAGTTGCCTAATAATTCTGCACAGTCATAGTTACCTGCAAAACAGAATCCTCCTAAGATAGCCAAATCTAAAAAAAAAACCCACTCCAACTGCCAAAAATATTAAGCTTTGATATTTATGAGTCTTTTGGGTTGATTGAGAAAATAGTTGTTGATCAATAATAAAAAAAATCCTCTGAAATACAACTTGCCTAATAATTCTGCACACAGGGTATGAAGGACTATGGTGACTGCATTATAATACATATAGGACTATGGGGGTGCATTATAATATATGGAAAAGTATGGTGTGCAGTGTAATATACGGAGGACTGTGGGATGCAGTATAATATATGTAGTACTATGGGGTGCAGTATAATACATGGAGAACTATGGGGTGCAGTATAATATATGGAGTACTATGGGGTGAATTTTACATTGATGGCTATGGGGTGCAGTATATGCAGGACTATGGGGTTCAGTATAATATACAGAGGACTTTGAGGGCTGCATTATAATACATGAATGACTATGGGGAGTGCATTATACAGTAATACATGGAGTACTATGTGAGCTGTATTAATAATAATAATAATAATCTTTATTTCTATAGCGCCAACATATTCCGCAGCGCTTTACAATTCAGGAGGATCATATACAAACAAGTAACAGTAATAGAAAATACAATATTTAGAGGGGAAAAAAAAGACAACCCTGCTCGTGAGAGCTTACAATCTACAATGAGATATGGGGGGGGTGGCAAGGTACAAGTGCTTATTTACAATGACAATCCAGCAATTTCAAGGAAATGGGGGATAGATAATGGCTTCCTGGACCAATTGGCCTGAACCTTGAGATGCATTTGGGTGGCATGGAGTTTGACGTGTGGTTATGTTGTGAGAAGTTGTAGAGGGACTGTGTGAATTGGATTTGATTAGGGAGTGTGATAGGCCGCCCTAAAAAGATGCGTTTTTAGGGAGCGTATGAAGCAGAGTAAGTTATGATTCATCCTAACTTCTTGGGGTAGAGCATTCCAGAGGATTGGTGCAGCTCGGAAGAAGTCTTGGATCCGGGAGTGCGAGGTTCGGATTAGTGTTGATGTTAGTCGAAAGTCGTTTTCAGAGCGTAGAGAACGGGTGGGGTGATAGACAGAGAGGAGGGTGGAGATGTAGGGGGTGCCGCACTGTGGAGAGCTTTGTGGTGATAGACAGAGAGGAGGGTGGAGATGTAGGGGGGTGCCGCACTGTGGAGAGCTTTGTGGTGATAGACAGAGAGGAGGGTGGAGATGTAGGGGGGTGTCGCACTGTGGAGAGCTTTGTGGGTGAGAACAAGCAGTTTGAATTGGATCCTGTGATATATGGGCAGCCAGTGCAATGACTGGCACAGAGCAGAGGCAACGATTAGCCATATAGGTGACCCTGGCTGCTGCATTAAGGATGGACTGTAGAGGAGAGAGTTTAGTTAGGGGGAGACCGATTAATAGAGAATTACAGTAGTCAAGGCGAGAGTGAAGCAGGGCCACGGTGAGGGTTTTTGTCATTTCCATTGTGAGAAAGGGGCGAATTCTAGAGATGTTCCTGAGGTGCAAGCGGCAGGAGCGGGCAAGAGATTGTATGTGGGAGGTGAAGGAAAGATCAGTGTCAAGTATAACACCCAGACAGCGGGCTTGCGGCCTTGGACTTATCGTTGTGCCACACACTGAGAGGCAGATGTCCGGTTTTGGAAGGTTGGAAGACGGAGGGAAAAGAAGAAGTTCAGTTTTGGAAAGGTTAAGTTTCAGATAGAGAGCAGACATGACATTGCAAACTGCAGTCAGGCAGTCACTTGTGTTCTGTAGTACAGCGGGGGTGAGGTCAGGGGATGAGGTGTATAGCTGCATACCTCCCAACCGTCCCGGATACAGCGGGACAGTCCCTCTTCTGAGCCTTTGATCCCGGGTCCCGCCCGTGAGGCTGTTTGTCCCGGCTCCACCCACCCACTGTAGCCCCGCCTCGCTGTTTCTCCCTTCTACTATTCATTACAGAGCCGAGCGCGCACCTACTCCTGTGACTGCTGCTGAGGTATGAATCACCCCCTGCAGCAGAGCGACCCCCCTGCAGCAGAGCGACCCCCCCCCTGCAGCAGAGCGACCCCCCCCCTGCAGCAGAGCCCCCCCCCCCTGCACCAGAGCGGACATCCCCAGTCCCGGAGCCTGCGTTTGTCTGCAGCTGTTCTCTGATTCCCCGTGTGCGGCTTCTCACTGCTGCAGACACGCGGGGAGTCAGGAAGCTGAGGAGACCGTGCAATCAGCACTTCTCTCTCCTGCAGATAGCAGTGACAATAACCTATGCAGAGTGGCATCTGCAGGCTTCTATTAGCTTACCGATCAGTGGTCTCCTGCCTGTGGAGCAGAGCTGCTGGGTCCTAGCTTCCCAACAGCTTCAGCTCTGCTTTATCCTGGCTGCCCTACCAGTTAAAGGGAACATGTCAGCAGAAATTTCACAATGAAAGTAATAGATTCCCCTCTGCAGCTCCTGGGCTGCTTCTAGAAAGGTTCCTGTTGTTATTGTGCCCCCTTTGAGACCTACAAAAATACTTTATGAAGTCTTACCTTTTTGTATGCAAATGTGTTTTTATGGTCACGGGGGCGGGCTGTCTGGCGTCCGTTATTCCCCCTCCTGCCGCTTTACGCAGTCCCCCATTGCTCATTTACATACACAAGGACGCCTTCCTCATGTAACTGTCCTCCCGAAGTTTTGCGCATGTGAACGCTTTTTCAGGTGATTGCGCAGGCACGAGATTATGGGCGGCACTGTGATTGTCATCAGCAGCGTTAACCAAGTACCCGCCCATAATCTCGTGCCCGCACTTTTCCCTCTGACTCCACCGTTATGCGCAAGTGCTGGCCATATGAACCATGTTACCTATTACTGCTTGCACGAGATTATGGGCGGGTACTTGGATGACTTTGCTGATGACAATCACAGCGCCGCCCATAATCTCGCGCCCATGGTAATAGGTAACGTGGTTCATATGGCCAGTGCTTGCGCATAACGGTGGAGGCAGAGTGAGAAGCGCGGGCACGAGATTATGGGCAGGTACTTGGATGACGCTGCTGATGACAATCACAGCGCCGCCCATAATCTCGCGCCCATGGTAATAGGTAACGTGGTTCATATGGCCAGTGCTTGCGCATAACGGTGGAGGCAGAGTGAGAAGCGTGGGCACGAGATTATGGGCGGGTACTTGGATGACGCTGCTGATGACAATCACAGCGCCGCCCATAATCTCGCGCCTGCGCAATCACCTCAAAAGCGTTCACACTTTGCACAGTGCTTACTCCCGCGAGAGTGGCACTGGGCATGCACAAAACTTCAGGAGGACAGTTACATGAGGAAGGCGTCCTCATGTATGGAAATGAGCAATGGGGGACGGCGTACAACGGCAGGAGGGGGAATAACGGACGCCAGGCAGCCCGCCCCCGTGACCATAAAAACAGATTTGCATACAAAAAGGTAAGACTTCATAAAGTATTATTTTAGGTCTCAAAGGGGGCACAATAGCAACAGGAACCTTTCCAGAATTCATCCCAGGAGCTGCAGAGGGGAATCTTTTATTTTTTTTGCTAAATTTCTGGTGACAGTTTCCCTTTAAAGGGAACCTATCAGGTGCAATCTGCACTCAGAGCCAGGAGCAGTTCTGGGTGTATATTGCTAATCCCTCCCTAACTGTCCCTGTATACACCAGCATAGATAAAGGCATCTATAGAAAAAGTATTTTTAAAGAGCTTATATCTTATGCTAATTAGCGCGGGGACTAGTCCCAAGGGCGTTACTTCACCTGGCTAGTCGGCTCATATAGCGTGTTAGTACTCACACAGGGGCGTAATAACATGCTAACATGCTATGCGAGCCGACTAGCCAAGTGAAGTAACGCCCTTGTGACTAGTCCCCGCGCTCATTAGCATAAGATATAAGATCTTTAAAAATATTTGTTCTTGATCTCTTTATCTATGCTAGTGTATACAGGGACGGTTAGGCAGGGATTAGCAATATACACCCAGAACTGCTCCTGGCTCTGAGTGCATATTTCACCTGACAGGTTCACTTTAAAGGGAACCTGTCACCAGATTTGGGGCCTATAAGCTGCGGCCACCACCAGCGGGATCTTATGTACACATTCTAACATGCTGCATACCTCCCAACCGTCCCGGATACAGCGGGACTTTCACGCTTTACGTTGTTTGTCCCGTTGCCACGGGCGGGACGGCCGGCTCCCGGGCTCCGCCCACCCACTCTCTCTCCGCCTCCCTGCTTTTCCCTCCTACCATCCTAGTAGACGTGGCATAGAGAGGAGCGCTGCCTGTGCTGCTGCTGGTACAGTAAACTAATCTCCCCAGCGCTGATTTCCCTCCCTCCCCCCTCACCCCCGGCCGGAGCCTGTCTGTGCGGTCGGCCGGCCGCCTGTCTGTGCGGTCGGCCCGCCACCTGTCTGTGCGGGCGCCCCCCGCCGCCTGTCTGTGCGGGCGCCCCCCGCCGCCTGTCTGTGCAGGCGCCCCCCTGCCGCCTGTCTGTGCGGTCGGCCCGCCACCTGTCTGTGCGGGCGCCCCCCGCCGCCTGTCTGTGCGGGCGCCCCCCGCCGCCTGTCTGTGCGGGCGCCCCCCTGCCGCCTGTCTGTGCGGGCGCCCCCCTGCCGCCTGTCTGTGCGGGCGCCCCCCTGCCGCCTGTCTGTGCGGGCGCCCCCTGCCGCCTGTCTGTGCGGGCGCCCCCCTGCCGCCTGTCTGTGCGGGCGGCCCGCCGCCTCATTGTGCGGGCGGCCGGCCGCCTCTCTCTGCGGGCGGCTGGCCGCCTCTCTGTGCGGGCGGCCCGCCGCCTGTCTGTGAAGGCAGCCGGCCGCCTGTCTGTGAAGGCGACCGGCCGCCTCACTGTGGCTGCCTGCGTGTCCGTGCTGGAGGCCCGCCGGCTGCCTGCGTGTCCGTGCTGGAGGCCCGCCGGCTGCCTGCGTGTCCGTGCTGGAGGCCCGCTGGCTGCCTGCGTGTCCGTGCTGGAGGCCCGCCGGCTGCCTGCGTGTTTGTGCTGAATGGGTGTGGATGGGGAGTGGATATGGGCGTGACTGTGAAATGGGTGTGGTTAGGGGGCGTGGCCTAAAAATTTGCCGCGGCGCGCTCAGCGCGCCGCAAACTTTGTCCCTCTTTTCCTTCTTTAAAAGTTGGGAGGTATGTAGCTGTGTGTCATCAGCATAAAGATGGTACTGAAAGCCAAATCTGCTGATGGTCATTCCAATTGGGGCAGTGTAGAGGGAGAAAAGAAGAGGGCCGAGGACTGAACCTTGAGGGACCCCAACAGTGAGAGGAAGAGGAGAAGATGTGGAGCCAGCAAATGATACCCTGAATGAACGGCCAGAAAGATAGGAAGAGAACCACGAGAGCACAGTGTCCTTTAGGCCGATAGAATGGAGCATAGAGAGAAGAAGATGGGGGTCAACAGTGTCGAAGGCGGCAGAGAGGTCAAGAAGGATAAGCAGAGAGTGGTCACCATTACGTTTTGCTGTCAATAGGTCATTGGTCACTTTGACAAGGGCAGTTTCTGTTGAGTGTAAAGGGCAGAAGCCAGACTGTAAAGGATCTAGAAGAGAGTGGGAGGACAGGTAGCGTGTGAGGCGAGAGTAGACCAGGCGCTCCAAGAGTTTGAAGATGAATCGGAGATTGGAGACTGGTCTGTAGTTGCTTGTGCAGGACGGATCAGGGGAAGGTTTTTTTTAATAATGGAGTAATAATAGAGTGTTTGAGGGAGGAGGGGAAGATACCTGAAGAGAGAGAGAGATTAAAGATTTTAGTTAGGTGAGTGGTGACAACCGGAGAGAGGGACTGGAGTAAGTGTAAGGGAAACGGATCAGTAGGGCAAGTGCTAGGATGAGAAGAAGAGAGGAGCCTGGAGACTTCCTCCTCTGTGACTGGGTCAAATGTGGAAAGTGAGCTTGATGGGATATATGGAGGGATGGGATTCACAACGCTTGGTGGCTGGGAGCTGATCTCTTGGCGGATGTTTTCTATTTTATAAAAAAATAAAATAAATAAATCTTTATTTTTATATAGCGCTAACATATTCCGCAGCGCTTTACATACATAAGGAACACTGTCCCCATTGGGGCTCACAATCTAAATTCCCTATCAGTATGTTTTTGGAGTGTGGGAGGAAACCGGAGTAAACCCACGCAAACACGGGGAGAACATACAAACTCCTTGCAGATGTTGTCCTTGGTGGGATTCGAACCCAGGACCCCAGCTCTGCAAGACTGCAGTGCTAACCACTGAGCCACCGTGCCGCCCTTATCTGTGAAATATGAGGCCAGGTCATCAGCATGAAGGTCTGTGATGGGGGTCTGTACTTTGGGACTGAGGAGGGAGTGAAAGGTGTCAAAGAGCTTTTTTGGATTGTTGGATAGTGAGAAAATAAGGGTGGTGAAGTAGGTCTGTTTGGCGAGATGAAGGGAAGAGTTGTAGGTCCTTAAGATGAACTTGTAGTGGATGAAGTTTTCTGGTGTGCGGGTTTTCCTCCATATGCGTTTGGCACTCCTAGAGCATCGCTGGAGAAATCGAGTTTGGGAAGTGAGCCAAGGCTGTTTTACTCTGTGTTTGGAGGTTCTGAGGGTGAGGGGTGCTACTTGGTCTAGGGTATTTCTGAGTGTGTCATTGTAATGGTTTACAGCCAGATCAGGACAGGAAAGTGAGGAGATAGGGGACAGTGATGAGTGTAAAGAGTCTGTAAGGGTCTGAAAGTCAATGGCCTGTAGGTTTCTGAATGTGTGATAGGTGGGAGTGTACTGGGGTGGACGAGGGTTTGTGAGCTTGAAGGAGAGGATGTTGTGGTCAGAGAGGGGAAGAGGTGAGTTTTCAAAGTCAGAGATTGAGCAGAGGCGGATAAAGACCAGGTCAAGAGTGTTACCATCTTCATGTGTCTCAGAGGATGAGAGCTGTGAGAGGCCAAGGGAGGTGGTGAGAGATAGAAGCTGGGATGCAGATGGGGAGGAGGGGCTGTTCATGAGTATGTTAAAGTCTCCTAGGATGAGGGTTGGTAATTCTGAGGACATGAAGTGCGGCAGCCAGGCTGAAAAGTGGTCAAGGAACTGGGTGGGCCTGGGGGACGGTATATGATTAGAGGTCCTGTCCCAAGCTAAGTCCCCAAAGCAGACAACCACCCACAGAGAGGGATAGGGCAACCGCCAGGGCCCATAGATCCCACGGGTCAGCGTCAGCGGGCACGGCTCCTCAGGTACACAAAAGGCCGGGAGCAGACTCCCGTGTTCCATACCGGGAAGTCTAAACAAACAACAATAATAGTGCAGAGGAAAAGACGGCGACCACCAGCCCGGGTGGGGGACCAGAGTACAACAGGCCACGGCGGCTGGCTACCAGCACCTTGGTTTACCAAAAGACTCGTGTGATTCATTTTATTGTGAGTAACCAAACATCCCTTGAAACGTCTGGGCGCGCAGTCTCTTGCCATCGCCATACCCTGCATAGAGACATTGGGCCCCGGGGCAACCATCCCTACCCACGGAGGGGTTAACATCGAGCTGCCACCGCATCTCTCCCGGGTGCCCCCCAACAGCAGCGATGGTGTCCCACTTCAACACCCACCGTGGGTAGCATCACGAACAGAGTAC
This sequence comes from Anomaloglossus baeobatrachus, assembly GCF_048569485.1. Classification (NCBI taxonomy): domain Eukaryota; kingdom Metazoa; phylum Chordata; class Amphibia; order Anura; family Aromobatidae; genus Anomaloglossus; species Anomaloglossus baeobatrachus. The sequence goes on from NC_134355.1 coordinate 679,264,739, forward strand.
GGACAAGCCCGTACCACTACGTTCCCCCCTTTTTCATTCGGCGTGTCCGCGTGACCCCCGGGTCCGGAGGATTCCTCGAGCCACTCAGCGAGTCCGGATCTGAGCAGTCCGGCTGCTATGGGTGTGGGGGCGGCACATGTACATCAACTTCATTATAGATGTTTCAGTACAGAGATGACTAGATCAGAGTTGTTGCACCTAGGTCCACGATTTCTGGGTATTGTCTATAAGGACGTCCTCTCTGCAGCAGCTCTATTCTAGCTGTCTCACTACAGAGGTGACTAGAGCGGAGTTGCTGCACTGAGGCTCATGATTTCTGAGCTCACAGTACTGTCTATAAGGACGGCCTCAGCCAGTCCATGCATTGTGTTCAGAGATTGTACTGACGTGCATAGATTGTTTGAATAAGCCCTTATAAAGATTTCATGAAGGCTCCCATACACAGGGCTAAAGTCGCCCGGATCAGACAACAATCTGAGGTGTATGGGGACTTTCCGACTTACCTCGAGAATGGATGTCAAGGGAGGGAAGGAATCGGCTTATTGGAATTCCACTTGTTGATCCTTTTGTTCTTTTGAAAGATAATCCACCCCCAGAGAAGGCGACATCTGTTCTCTGATAGAGAACACAAGAACATTTGGCCGAGCACTCCTGTATGTGATAGTCAAGAGAGAGCTGTCGGACAAATGATTGTAGGAATGGTTTACGGGCCTTAAAGGGATTGTTTAGTGAAAATCTTAATTACTTACCGGTAATGGGATTTTCAGAAGCCCATGACAGCACAACCTATCTCTCTGGTGGTGCTGTCATGGGCGAAAGGGGAGAAACAAGTTATCACCTATCCATATGACAGGTGATACCTGCTGATCAGTGTCCGATCACCGGGACCCGCACTGATTGGGAAAGCAGGGAATTTTTATCCATGTTTCAGGTATGTGTGACATCCATTTTTAACATGGATGCCCCACGTACTCATGTTATTCTATGGTGTTCCTCACACATGCGTGTTTTCACATGGACCGTGTGGCCCCATGTTTCCCTGCACGCAGACATGTCAGTTTTTCCTCTGGCAGCACGGGTGTCACACTGACGTGATCCGTATGACACATACCGGAGAAAATACGTGTCTCTGAAATAAAATGATTTATTATACTCACTTGTCTCCAGCCCTGCTGTCACTTGCTTCCGATCCCCGCTCATTATACTCAATGAATATGCACTGCACAGAGGACCTGGAAGCAGCACCACCAGAGACACTAGTGCCAGGGACAGCATCGCTGGGGACAGGTGAGTATCCAAGGAACTCTGATGATATCCTGAGACACCCACGCTACTGCGGGTGTAGTGAGTGACTTCACGGGTTCATCAAAGTTCATTGGGTACTGAGATGAACCCATGACGTTACTGCCGCGACACCCACAATACCGCGGACATCACAGGGGTATCATCAGGATGTCATTTGACTTCATTGTGAACTCCGATTAACCCGTGACATCACTGCCACACCCGCACACATACTGCTGAGGTCGTCCCTGCGGTGACCTGAGCTCACCTTATGAGATCCAGGTCACCGATCTGAAGTATACAGAGCAGTGTGTGTGCGCTCCCACAATAAATGAGGAACGATCGGTTCTTCATTGAATGTGACAGCAGTATAGGATCGACGTGGCCGCCCCAATTGGATTTCGGCAGACCAGGATTAGGGCTTTGCTAGAGAAATAAATTTGAAAAGAGGGTGTCTCATCTTTATTTATTGAATGATTCTTTTTATGTCTTTCGAGGTTTGCTTTTGGGGAATGTCATGGGACTTCACCATGGATTACGGCGGAATTTTTATTTATAAAAATCAAATAAATTGGTGAATGAGGGCCTAGTCGGAGGTTTTTTGTTCAAATAAACTTTGTTATTCGTATTTCAACTACTGGATTAGTAATAGGGGGTGTATGCTAGACGCCACCCATTACTAATACCAAGTCTTGATACCAGCTGGAGCTGGCATCAACCCTACATATATTACCCCATTTGCCATCACACCAGCACAACGGGAAGAGCCGAATCCAGCACCTGAATGGGCGCTGCTAATGGATGTTTCACTTTTCAGGCGTCTGTGGACTGCTATTGTAAGTGCTCATGAGCACGTAACTGCTGAATATTCTGCAGCGATTTGACAGCACATGTGCGCTTCAAATCGCTGCAGAAACACTGCATAATGTACGCCATTCTTTTGTTAAAAAAAGCTGATTTCATGCGCACGGGATGCTGACCCCACCATAGACCGAGCGGGAGCTGCATCCATAGCACATGGAATAATTGACATGCTGCTTTTATGAACGCACGGATTTGGGTCAAAATTTTAGCACCCAAATCGCTGTGTTCAAAAAAAGCAATGTGCGCATGTCTCATGCCCAATCTACATAGATTGAACACAGGACGCATGCATTTACGATGCAGTGCTAAACGCAGCGTAAATGCATGTAAGTACGCAATGTGCGCATGAGCCCTTAGGCTGGAAAGGGCCAAATAACCATGGCCCTTTCCACCCTAATAATATCATCCCCCAGTTGTCTGCTGTACCATGGCTGGTTTTTAGTAAAATGGAGGGGACCCCACAACATTTTTTTTAAATCTAAAAATATGAAAAATAAGCATGGGATCCACTCTTTCATAACCAGCCAAGGTACAGCAGAGAGTTGAGGGTTGCCTGCAGCTGCTGCTGCTCCTGTGCTCTAGACATGAAAATTGGGGGGACCCCGCGTCATTCATTTATTTTTTTAAATTAAAAAATAAAAATAGTGTAAAACAGCTGGTCAAGCTTTCTGTTCTATTTAATCTTTATATATGCATTTATAATTTTTCAGGCTTTACAAAAAAAACCAACAAAAAACACATTCATTTCAGTGTCTTACTTTTTTTTACTGATGCCACACGGACAACCATACCGGCACGTGTGACTTGCAACTGTTTAAACACGGACATCTGAAAGGGGCCTTATGGATACCCATCTATGTACTATTATAGTTTTGTGTTGTTGCAAATTATGATTTTCTCCTCCTTGGCCAAAAATACTTCTCAAACTTTCTAAGGAGTATTGTTACCCCTCTTTAAAATATGTAGTGTGACCTCTGCCAGAGCCTGTCCTATGGAACAGCGGTGGCACCAGCTTCAGACCCTCAGCGACTTACGTCCCTTTAAATAAATTAAAAAAAAAGGTTTCGCCCCAAATGACCTGAATCAGGCGGTGTGAGCCTCATGGAGTTATGTTGCCACAAAAAGAGGGAAACACCGAGAAACATGACTGGGACCTAATAAATGGGGGGCATAAGAGGATCAGGGGCTGCTAAAGTCAGAAAATAAGCTGTGAGCGAGATCTGAATAATTTACTGTGGGTCTACATGTGAGGACTAGAAATTACCTACAGCAATGTGTGAACACAGCCCGATACAGATCCAACCGGCAATGTGTGACCGCAGCCCGATACAGATCCAACCGGCAGTGACTGATCACTAATGTCACACCGAGTTTTATCAATATAGAAATGAACATTCAGCCCATACGTCTAGAACAGTTTTATTAAAACAAGTACATCAATTAAAAAAAAGAAATATATTTATACAGCTTTATTTTTATAGAGAACATTTATTCCATGCTGTACATGGGAACGGGTAACACAAAATACAGATATAAATTACAGTGAATAAACCAATCCTGAGAGACGGGTACAGAGGGGAGCGGACCCTGCCCTCGGGGGCTACAGTCTACAGGGTAATGGGGAGGAAACAGAAGGTCGGGGATACAAATATATAACACTGACAGACGGGTACAGAGGGGAGCGGACCTTGCTCTCGGGGGTTTACAGTCTACAGGGTAATTAGGGAGGGGGATACAGGTCAGGGATACAAATATATACTGTAACAATCAACTTTACAAATCAATACGTAGAATTAAGCCATGTTGGACATTGGCGACAATGAAAGAAAAAAAAATCTTTTGTATCGGAGTCCTGTGCGATTTAGGAGTAAAAATTGTATTTCTCCATTTACCATAAAAATCCTCTTGTTGAATACATTGGAGGACACAGGAGGTGTGATGTGGATTACACCACACTGCTCTCTCAGTCTCTAAGGTGGGACGACGGGGGGCAATTACACCCAGTGCCGATAGTCACAAACTGTATTTGAAGAACAAAGGGAAAAGATTAATAACACACAGAGTTCCCTGTGCGAGCCCTACCCAACGTGCAACACGGCCACATGCAAGCAAGCCCCCCCAACGTGCAACACTGCTCCCTGCCTAGCGCGAGCCCCCACCCAACGTGCAACACGGCCCCCTGCTCAGCGCGCCCTGCAAGCCCCCCCACAAACGTGCAGTGCAGCCTCTCTCCCTGCGATCCCCCCCAATGTGCAGTGCAGCCTCTCTCCCTGCGAGCCCACCCCCCAACGTGCAGTGCAGCCTCTCTCCCTGCGAGCCCCCCCAACGTGCAGTCTCTCTCCCTGCGAGCCCCCCCAACGTGCAGCCTCTCTCCCTGCGAGCCCCCCCAACGTGCAGTCTCTCTCCCTGCGAGCCCCCCCAACGTTCAGTCTCTCTCCCTGCGAGCCCCCCCCAACGTGCAGCCTCTCTCCCTGCGAGCCCCCCCAACGTGTAGCCTCTCTCCCTGCGAGCCCCCCCCAGCATGCAGCCTCTCTCCCTGCGAGCCCCCCCCAACGTGCAGCCTCTATCCCTGCGAGCCCCCCCAACGTGCAGCCTCTCTCCCTGCGAGCCCCCCCCAACGTGCAGTCTCTCTGCCTGCGAGCCCCCCCAACGTGCAGTCTCTGAACCTGCAAGCCCCCCCCCCAACGTGCAGTATCTCTCCCTGCGAGCTCCGCCGCAACGTGCAGTCTCTCTCCCTGCGAGCCCCCCCAACGTGCAGTCTCTCTCCTTGCGAGCCCCTCCCCCCAACGTGCAGTCTTTCTCCCTGCGAGCCCCCCCCAACGTGCAGCCTCTCTCCCTGCGAGCCCCCCCAATGTGCAGCCTCTCTCCCTGCGAGCCCCCCCGCAACATGCAGCCTCTCTCCCTGCGAGCCCCCCCAACGTGCAGCCTCTCTCCCTGCAAGTCCCCCCCAACGTGCAGTCTCTCTCCCTGCGAGCCCCCCCAACGTGCAGTCTCTCAACCTGCAAGCCCCCCCCCAACGTGCAGTCTCTCTCCCTGCGAGCTCCGCCCCAACGTGCAGTCTCTCTCCCTGCGAGCCCCCGCAACGTGCAGTCTCTCTCCTTGCGAGCCCCTCCCCCCAACGTGCAGTCTCTCTCCCTGCGAGCCCCTCAACGTGCAGCCTCTCTCCCTGCGAGCCCCCCCAACGTGTAGCCTCTCTCCCTGCGAGCCCCCCCCAGCATGCAGCCTCTCTCCCTGCGAGCCCCCCCCAACGTGCAGCCTCTCTCCCTGCGAGCCCCCCCAACGTGCAGCCTCTCTCCCTGCGAGCCCCCCCCAACGTGCAGTCTCTCTCCCTGCGAGCCCCCCCACGTGCAGTCTCTGAACCTGCAAGCCCCCCCCCAACGTGCAGTATCTCTCCCTGCGAGCTCCGCCGCAACGTGCAGTCTCTCTCCTGCGAGCCCCCCCAACGTGCAGTCTCTCTCCTTGCGAGCCCCTCCCCCCAACGTGCAGTCTTTCTCCCTGCGAGCCCCCCCAACGTGCAGCCTCTCTCCCTGCGAGCCCCCCCAATGTGCAGCCTCTCTCCCTGCGAGCCCCCCCTGCAACGTGCAGCCTCTCTCCCTGCGAGCCCCCCCAACGTGCAGCCTCTCTCCCTGCAAGTCCCCCCCAACGTGCAGTCTCTCTCCTGCGAGCCCCCCCAACGTGCAGTCTCTCAACCTGCAAGCCCCCCCCCAATGTGCAGTCTCTCTCCTGCGAGCTCCGCCCCAACGTGCAGTCTCTCTCCCTGCGAGCCCCCGCAACGTGCAGTCTCTCTCCTTGCGAGCCCCTCCCCCCAACGTGCAGTCTCTCTCCCTGCGAGCCCCCCCCAACGTGCAGCCTCTCTCCCTGCGAGCCCCCCCCAACGTGCAGCCTCTCTCCCTGCGAGTCCCCCCCAACGTGCAGCCTCTCTCCCTGCGAGCCCCCCCCACAACGTGCAGCCTCTCTCCCTGTGAGCCCCCCCCGCAACATGCAGCCTCTCTCCCTGAGAGCCCCCCCCGCAATGTGCAGTCTCTCTTGCGAGCCCCCCCCAACGTGCAGCCTCTCTCCCTGCGAGCTCCCCCCAACGTGCAGCCTCTCTCCCTGCGAGCCCCCCAACGTGCAGCCTCTCTCCCTGCGAGCTCCCCCCAACGTGTAGCCTCTCTCCCTGTGAGCCCCCCCAATGTGCAGCCTCTCTCCCTGCGAGCTCCCCCAACGTGTAGCCTCTCTCCCTGTGAGCCCCCCAATGTGCAGCCTATCTCCCTGCGAGCCCCCCCAACGTGCAGCCTCAATCCCTGCGAGCCCCCCCAACGTGCAGCCTCTCTCCCTGCGAGCCCCCCAACCATGCAGCCTCTCTCCCTGCGAGCCCCCTCAACGTGCAGTCTCTCTCCCTGTGAGCCCCCCCAACGTGCAGTCTCTCTCCCTTCGAGCCCCCGCCAACGTGCAGTCTCTCTCCCTGCAAGCCCCAGCCAACGTGCAGTCTCTCTCCCTGTGAGCTCCCCCCCAACGTGCAGTCTCTCTCCCTGCGAGCCCCCCCCGACGCGCAGTCTCTCTCCCTGCGAACCCCCCCAATGCGCAGTCTCTCTCCCTGTGAGCCCCCCCCAACGTGCAGTCTCTCTCCCTGCGAGCCCCTCCAATGTGCAACACGGCTCCCTGCCTAGCGCGAGCCCTCCCAACGTGCAACACGGCTCTCTGCCTAGCGCAAGCCCCCCCGACGTGCAACACGGCCCCCTGCTCAGCGTGTCCTTCAAGCCCCCCCCAACGTGCAGTGCAGCCTCTCTCCCTGCGAGCCCCCCCACGTGCAGCCTCTCTCCCTGCGAGCCCCCCCAACGTGCAGCCTCTCTCCCTGCGAGCCCCCCCCAACGTGCAGCCTCTCTCCCTGCGAGCCCCCCCCCAACGTGCAGCCTCTCTCCCTGCGAGCCCCCCCCCAACGTGCAGCCTCTCTCCCTGCGGGCCCCCCTCCCAACGTGCAGCCTCTCTCCCTGCGTGCCCCCCCCGACGTGCAGCCTCTCTCCCTGCGCCCCCTCCCAACGTGCAGCCTCTCTCCCTGCGGGCCCCCCCCCCAACGTGCAGCCTCTCTCCCTGTGGGCCCCCCCCAACGTGCAGCCTCTCTCCCTGTGGGCTCCCCCCAACGTGCAGCCTCTCTCCCTGCGAGCCCCCCCAACGTGCAGTCTCTCTCCCTGCGAGCCCCCCCAACGTGCAGTCTCTCTCCCTGCGAGCCCCCCCCAACGTGCAGTCTCTCAACCTGCAAGCCCCCCCCCCAACGTGCAGTCTCTTCCCTGCAAGCTCCGCCCCAACCTGCAGACTCTCTCCCTGCGAGCCCCCCCCAACGTGCAGCCCTCTCCCTGCGAGCCCCCCCCGCAACGTGCAGTCTCTCTCTCTTTGCGAGCCCCCCCAACGTGCAGTCTCTCTCCCTGCGAGCCCCCAACGTGCAGTCTCTCTCCCTGCGAGCCCCCAAGGTGCAGTCTCTCTCCCTGCGAGCCCCCCCAACGTGTAGCCTCTCTCCCTGCGAGCCCCCCCAACGTGTAGCCTCTCTCCCTGCGAGCCCCCCAACGTGCAGCCTCTCTCCCTGCGAACCCCCCCCAACGTGCAGCCTCTCTCCCTGCGAGCCCCCCCAACGTGCAGCCTCTCTCCCTGCGAGCCCCCCCCCAATGTGCAGTCTCTCTCCCTGCGAGCCCCCCCCAACGTGCAGTCTCTCAACCTGCAAGCCCCCCCAACATGCAGTCTCTCTCCCTGCGTGCTCCACCCCAACGTGCAGTCTCTCTCCCTGTGAGCCCGCCCCCAACGTGCAGTCTCTCTCCTTGCGAGCCCCTCCCCCAACGTGCAGTCTCTCTCCCTGCGAGCCCCCCCAACATGCAGCCTCTCTCCCTGCGAGCCCCCACCCAACGTACAGCCTCTCTCCCTGCGAGCCCCCCCCAACGTGCAGTCTCTCTCCCTGCGAGCCCCCCCAACGTGCAGCCTCTCTCCCTGCGAGCCCCCCCAACGTGCAGCCTCTCTCCCTGCGAGCCCCCCCCGCAACATGCAGTATCTCTCTCTTTGCGAGCCCCCCCCAACGTGCAGTCTCTCTCCCTGCGAGCCCCCAATGTGCAGTCTCTCTCCCTGCGAGCCCCCAACGTGCAGTCTCTCTCCCTGCGAGCCCCCCTATCGTGTAGCCTCTCTCCCTGCGAGCCCCCCCAACGTGTAGCCTCTCTCCCTGCGAGCCCCCCCAACGTGCAGCCTCTCTCCCTGCGAACCCCCCCCAACGTGCAGCCTCTCTCCCTGCGAGCCCCCCAACGTGCAGCCTCTCTCCCTGCGAGCCCCCCCCAATGTGCAGTCTCTCTCCCTGCGAGCCCCCCCCAACGTGCAGTCTCTCAACCTGCAAGCCCCCCCAACATGCAGTCTCTCTCCCTGCGTGCTCCGCCCCAACGTGCAGTCTCTCTCCCTGCGAGCCCGCCCCAACGTGCAGTCTCTCTCCTTGCGAGCCCCTCCCCCCAACGTGCAGTCTCTCTCCCTGCGAGCCCCCCCAACGTGCAGCCTCTCTCCCTGCGAGCCCCCACCCAACGTACAGCCTCTCTCCCTGCGAGCCCCCCCAACGTGCAGTCTCTCTCCCTGCGAGCCCCCCCAACGTGCAGCCTCTCTCCCTGCGAGCCCCCCCAACGTGCAGTCTCTCTCCCTGCGAGCCCCCCCAACGTGCAGTCTCTCTCCCTGCAAGCCCCCCCCAACGTGCAGCCTCTCTCCCTGCGAGCTCCCCCAACGTGTAGCCTCTCTCCCTGCGAGCCCCCCCCAGCATGCAGCCTCTCTACCTGCGAGCCCCCCCCAACGTGCAGCCTCTCTCCTGCGAGCCCCCCCAACGTGCAGCCTCTCTCCCTGCGAGCCCCCCCAACGTGCAGTCTCTCTCCCTGCGAGCCCCCCCCAACGTGCAGTCTCTGAACCTGCAAGCCCCCCCCAACGTGCAGTATCTCTCCCTGCGAGCTCCGCCGCAACGTGCAGTCTCTCTCCCTGCGAGCCCCCCCAACGTGCAGTCTCTCTCCTTGCGAGCCCCTCCCCCCAACGTGCAGTCTTTCTCCCTGCGAGCCCCCCCCAACGTGCAGCCTCTCTCCCTGCGAGCCCCCCCCAATGTGCAGCCTCTCTCCCTGCGAGCCCCCCCCCCGCAACGTGCAGCCTCTCTCCCTGCGAGCCCCCCCAACGTGCAGCCTCTCTCCCTGCAAGTCCCCCCAACGTGCAGTCTCTCTCCCTGCGAGCCCCCCCAACGTGCAGTCTCTCAACCTGCAAGCCCCCCCCCAACGTGCAGTCTCTCTCCCTGCGAGCTCCGCCCCAACGTGCAGTCTCTCTCCCTGCGAGCCCACGCAACGTGCAGTCTCTCTCCTTGCGAGCCCCTCCCCCCAACGTGCAGTCTCTCTCCCTGCGAGCCCCCCCCAACGTGCAGCCTCTCTCCCTGCGAGCCCCCCCAACGTGCAGCCTCTCTCCCTGCGAGTCCCCCCAACGTGCAGCCTCTCTCCCTGCGAGCCCCCCCCACAACGTGCAGCCTCTCTCCCTGTGAGCCCCCCGCAACGTGCAGCCTCTCTCCCTGCGAGCCCCCCCCCGCAATGTGCAGTCTCTCTTTGCGAGCCCCCCCAACGTGCAGCCTGTCTCCCTGCGAGCTCCCCCCAACGTGCAGCCTCTCTCCCTGCGAGCCCCCCCAACGTGCAGCCTCTCTCCCTGCGAGCTCCCCCAACGTGTAGCCTCTCTCCCTGTGAGCCCCCCCAATGTGCAGCCTCTCTCCCTGCGAGCTCCCCCCAACGTGCAGCCTCTCTCCCTGTGAGCCGCCCCAATGTGCAGCCTATCTCCCTGCGAGCCCCCCCAACGTGCAGCCTCTCTCCCTGCGAGCCCCCCCCAACGTGCAGCCTCTCTCCCTGCGAGCCCCCCCAACATGCAGCCTCTCTCCCTGCGAGCCCCCTCAACGTGCAGTCTCTCTCCCTGTGAGCCCCCCAACGTGCAGTCTCTCTCCCTTCGAGCCCCCGCCAACGTGCAGTCTCTCTCCCTGCGAGCCCCAGCCAACGTGCAGTCTCTCTCCCTGTAAGCTCCCCCCCAACGTGCAGTCTCTCTCCCTGCGAGCCCCCCCGACGCGCAGTCTCTCTCCCTGCGAGCCCCCCCAATGCGCAGTCTCTCTCCCTGTGAGCTCCCCCCCAACGTGCAGTCTCTCTCCCTGCGAGCCTCTCCAATGTGCAACACGGCTCCCTGCCTAGCGCGAGCCCTCCCAACGTGCAACACGGCTCTCTACGCCTAGCGCAAGCCCCCCCGACGTGCAACACGACCCCCTGCTCAGCGCGCCCTTCAAGCCCCCCCCAACGTGCAGTGCAGCCTCTCTCCCTGCGAGCCCCCCCCACGTGCAGCCTCTCTCCCTGCGAGCCCCCCCAACGTGCAGCCTCTCTCCCTGCGAGCCCCCCCCAACGTGCAGCCTCTCTCCCTGCGAGCCCCCCCCCAACGTGCAGCCTCTCTCCCTGCGAGCCCCCCCCCAACATGCAGCCTCTCTCCCTGCGGGCCCCCCTCCCAACGTGCAGCCTCTCTCCCTGCGGGCCCCCCCAGACGTGCAGCCTCTCTCCCTGCGCCCCCCCCAACGTGCAGCCTCTCTCCCTGCGGGCCCCCCCCAACGTGCAGCCTCTCTCCCTGTGGCCCCCCCCCCAACGTGCAGCCTCTCCCTGTGGGCCCCCCCCAACGTGCAGCCTCTCTCCCTGCGAGCCCCCCCAACGTGCAGTCTCTCTCCCTGCGAGCCCCCCCAATGTGCAGTCTCTCTCCCTGCGAGCCCCCCCAACGTGCAGTCTCTCAACCTGCAAGCCCCCTCCCCAACGTGCAGTCTCTCTCCCTGCGAGCTCCGCCCCAACGTGCAGTCTCTCTCCCTGCGAGCCCCCCCCAACGTGCAGCCTCTCTCCCTGCGAGCCCCCCCCGCAACGTGCAGTCTCTCTCTCTTTGCGAGCCCCCCCAACGTGCAGCCTCTCTCCCTGCGAGCCCCACCAACGTGCAGTCTCTCTCCCTGTGAGCCCCCCAACGTGCAGTCTCTCTCCCTTCGAGCCCCCGCCAACGTGCAGTCTCTCTCCCTGCGAGCCCCAGCCAACGTGCAGTCTCTCTCCCTGTGAGCTCCCCCCCAATGTGCAGTCTCTCTCCCTGCGAGCCCCCCCGACGCGCAGTCTCTCTCCCTGCGAGCGCCCCAACGCGCAGTCTCTCTCCCTGTGAGCCCCCCCCCAACGTGCAGTCTCTCTCCCTGCGAGCCCCTCCCAATGTGCAACACGGCTCCCTGCCTAGCGCGAGCCCTCCCAATGTGCAACACGGCTCTCTGCCCAGCGCAAGCCCCCCCCGACGTGCAACACGGCCCCTTGCTCAGCGCGCCCTGCAAGCCCCCCCAACGTGCAGTGCAGCCTCTCTCCCTGCGAGCCCCCCCACGTGCAGCCTCTCTCCCTGCGAGCCCCCCCCAACGTGCAGCCTCTCTCCCTGCGAGCCCCCCCAACGTGCAGCCTCTCTCCCTGCGAGCCCCCCCCAACGTGCAGCCTCTCTCCCTGCGAGCCCCCCCAACGTGCAGCCTCTCTCCCTGCGGGCCCCCCTCCCAACGTGCAGCCTCTCTCCCTGCGGCCCCCCCCCCAACGTGCAGCCTCTCTCCTGCGGGCCCCCCCCCAACGTGCAGCCTCTCTCCCTGAGGGCCCCCAACGTGCAGCCTCTCTCCCTGTGGGCCCCCCCCAACGTGCAGCCTCTCTCCCTGCGAGCCCCCCCAACGTGCAGTCTCTCTCCCTGCGAGCCCCCCCAACGTGCAGTCTCTCTCCCTGCGAGCCCCCCCCAACGTGCAGTCTCTGAACCTGCAAGCCCCCCCAACGTGCAGTCTCTCTCCCTGCGAGCTCCGCCCCAACGTGCAGTCTCCCTCCCTGCGAGCCCCCCCCAACGTGCAGTCCTCTCTCCTTGCGAACCCCTCCCCCCAACGTGCAGTCTCTCTCCTGCGAGCCCCCCCAACATGTAGCCTCTCTCCCTGCGAGCCCCCCC